>NW_026623537.1:725861-805353 GCF_030028575.1 Malurus melanocephalus
CATTATCATCATACAGGTGGGAGATATTTTTTGGTGATATATGGGGAAATGGCTTGCCTCTAACAGCGAAGCGAAACACCAGATATTGTGAGACTGGTTTAAAAACAGTAATATGTGGATAGTTAGAGRTTTCTGTTGTTCCAGATTTGCTGGGGTGCTCCAACAATCCCATGCCAGGCCTTTCCCTGGCACCAGGCTGTGTTTGATCGTGGGCAGCCCAGTGGCACTGGGGGCTGTGTGAACGGGCAGGGCTCTGGGGGAAGGAGCAGTTTAGTATTTGTTGCCATTGGATACTGAGAGCAGAGCACCAATTTTAACTGCAGCTGCAAGGCTGCCTGGAGTTCAGAACCAGCATCTCTTAAAGCAATCSTTGGGGTTTTATTTCCACAGGAAAKGCTCATGGCAATCTCTTGGGTTGCAGCACTCCCAGTGTGCCTGGAGCACCCTTTTATTCTGGTGGACTTTCCTCCTGGAAGCTGCCCCAGAGGCTCACTCTGTGCCTGCATGGCCTTCCTAACACTCAGTGTTCATTATTCCAATTTAACACTGCTCCAGAGCAGCCTCAGGCAGGGATGCCTGACAGCCCCACTTAATTTCCYCTCCATACTGAGCTGTAAGTAGTTCAGGCACCTGCTGAAACTAGAAATGTTTCCTGCAAACCAGGCACCAGCAGCAGTTAATTACCACATCCCAAATTGGCACAGTTGAAGCTTCATGGAATTATTTCTGCCCCAGGTGTGAGTCTTTAATAGGCAGACTTCTGGCTGTTTTTATTATTTTCTTATATTACAAAAGAAATCATCAGCCCAAATCTGGTTTTCCTTGTTAGTAAAACACCTCAGAGGCAGGAAATTATTGGGCTGAGTTTTTCTTGTGCGAGCTTTTTGTGGTTTTAACTGTTCAGCAAGGGTATCTGCGTGAAAGCCAGCTCTCACAGCCCCAGAAATGGGGCTATGGCAAGGCAGGGGCTGTAGCAATTGTATTTCCATGTACAGATTATAATGCAGCTATGTGTGTGAATATACACACAGCTATACACAGAGTCCTGATATAATCACAGAATGGTTTGGGTTGGAAGAAGCCTTAAAGATGARCCAGTTCCAGCCCCTTACCACAGGCAGGAATCCTTCCACCATCCCAGGCTGCTCAAAGCCCCATCCAACCTGGCCTTGAACACTTCCAGAAATGGGGCATCCACAGCTTCCCTGAGCAACTTGTGCCAGGGCCTCACCACCCATACAGTGAAGAACTTCCTTCTAATATCTGATCTAATCTAACCTACTCTCAGTTTGAATCCATTCCCCTTTCTCTTTCACTCCATGCTCCTGTAAAAAAACCCCTCTGGGTTTCTTGTAGGCTCCCCTCCTGCAGTGCATGCATAGACCTGAAGGAGTTGCTTTCGGATGTGTAATTAAAGTAGGATTTTCTCAATGCTTGGAAAAGTGGACTGTTACAGAAGTGACTGCTGTGGACACATATGAACTGAGCACTGGACTCACAACAGCTGGAGTCAAGACCAAAACAGACCTGAAATGCAGATGTTAACTAGGGACTGGTTTGGGGAAAAAAATTAATGGAATAACAGTGACCAGTAAGTTTCTTCCAATAAACTGTCTCTTAGCTGGGACTGAAATGCTTTTATTGTACTCTTGCCTCTCCTGACTATGCACAGGTGTTGAAGCCTGGCATTTCTGGCATTTAAGTCCTCCTAAATCCTTTTTGAAGCAGAGGTGTGGGGCAGAGGAGCAGCTGCAGTGCTGTGGGTGCCTGTATTCCCAGCTGGATCCTGTGATCTGTAGCACTGCTCTGTTTGGTCTGTCACCATGTGTATCTGTAAATGTGCCTCACACGCATGTTGGGACAGAGGATGGGGTTGAAGATGTCTCCCTGTTAAGCTTTCAAGATCTGAAGGTTTTTATTCTGTTGGAAAAAAAACCAAAACCCAAATAAAAAAGTCACTTCACAGATCAAGAACTAACTGCTTTAAAATTAGCCCTAAAATSGGTCCTCACTCAGGACCCACAGTGCGTCATCTGTGCCCACAACACAAACCAGGCAACACGAGAAGCTTCGTATCAAAATAGTTTATTAAAAACAATAAAACTTCACTGAAGCTTGCTGTCTTCAAGACAGAATTACAACATTGCAGCATTCGACACAATCATAACCCACATATAAATATAATACTATAGAGCTCCTGCTGCCCTCAGTCTGRCACAGCCCAGCCCCACACGCTGGAGCTGCAGAACCTGTTCCTCTGGAGCTGAGTTCTTCCATTTGGGGCTGTGTGGAGGCGGCACAGAAACCAGCGCAGTAACAGAACCGGTGTGAGCACCCCGAGCAGCCCCGCTGGCAACAGCAACGCTGATGTTTAGGAAAAACAAACAGGCAACCGATGGCTCGGGCTCCCAGCAGTGCCCCGGTGCAGAGACAGCTTCTGTTCAGGAGCAGGAGGCTCTGTCCGGACCTGCCGTGGCACTCCTCGGMTGTGGCTCCTGCACGGGCAGGGAAGGGCAGTGCCAGCTGTCACACTGCTGCTGTCACCCCAAACACCGTCCAACAGCGTCGCTCTGGGCCGGCAGCTCTGCCACAAAGCCACAGTTTGTCCTTGCACCGTGGCACACAGACCGAGCGCCGSTGCCTCAGCCTTTCGGGTCAGGATGCTGCTCGTGAGCTGCGGCCCGGCTTCCCCACCAGCCCAGGGCTGCTTCTCCCTCCTCTCCCTTGCTCATGTGGCCTGGGCTGCTCTGCTGATCGGTGCCTTCTTGCACAGTTCCTGGTAGAACTCGGACTCCAAAAAGCGCGGGTAGGAGTTGTTCTCCATCAAGCTGTAAACTCTCTTCTGCGCCGCGCTGAAGCAACTATGGGTGGCTTCCTGAATGTTCTGCGCAATCAGGTTCTTGGTCTGGAAGTCGATGTTTATCTGGATTAAAGAAAGAACAATGTTAYTTCTGAGAACTGAACTCAGCTAAGTGTAACACACAATAAAACTTCTGAAGAGGTAAAAAAGGCAAGACCCTGTTACTAYGGGGTCAAATTTCTTTAAGAAAATTCTCCTTTTACAAAAAAACTAAAAGTAATTTGGATACATCTTTTCTCAGTTAAAGTGGAAACTCTACAACACTGCTTGTGCCATTTTCCAGCTCGATGAAAAGGCAGTTGCATTCAGACCCTGGCATTAAGAGGCATGTACAATGCAGTTTGACATCTGCATCTTAACATTAGTTCAAAGAAATAGCGGCTTCAAGAACTCCTAGAACAGAGCATTTATGTTTAACTAAGTTTTCTTTACCTCTTTGGGAGCCTCCTTTTCAATGAAATCATTGTAGATTTTCTTTGCTTTCGATGTCAGCTTCTGGGGTGACTTTGTCTTCTTGAAGTCTTCACAGGCCAACCAGAACTCGATGTTCTCTTCACAGAACTCAGACTTCAAAAAAGCTCGGAAAGCAGCAAGACCATCTAGGGAAAAGAAAAAAAAACAAACCCAAAACTCAATTAACTGTTTCAGGAATCTTGATTTTACCTATTGGTCACATCAGTTTCTACCAAAATCTTTAGCTRTAGGTCTGGTTTTTCAGCAATAGCATGGCAATAAAAATTTCCATAATTTATGTTTGCAAGCAAGTTAGTGCTTGGCAGGTTTCACTTTGAGTTTGCCATTTCTTAGGCAAACACAAAAATTGAAACCATTTCTAGTTGATATGTTTCCTCCAGTGATGACTGGGAATACATTAAAAAGCCACTTGTCCAGATAAGATCTSCTCTGTTAACCTTTACACTGCAGTAAATATGACTGCTACAGCACTCTGGAATATTCTTTCAATGGAAAGGATGACTAAAGCTCAAAGAGCAAGCAGTAGTATTATTTTTTTAGTTTTTTTTCTGTGCTGTTGAATGCTGTTGAGCTACAGTAAAACCCTAACATCACTGAACCTGTGTTGTGGAATCCTTTCCACATTACTGGAAAGCATTTKTCTTGGTTACACAGTGAGCTCAGGGAACAAATGCTCTTTTTCCACTTGGCAAAGCCAAGCTGACAGGTATGATTTTAGCTACAGGGGTTACAAGGAAAAAAATCTACTACAATGAGGTATTTTTTGTTTCACTATTAGTTTACCATCTTTTAAGGAAACACTTCTATATGTATTTTGGCTATAAATTGTTAAAAGCATTTAGCTTGCAAGACCAGAATCAAAGCTCTTTRTGTGAGAGGTACAGTGCTGACATGAAAGGAAGCAAACTCTTACAAACACATAAACTACTCCATCCCTTTGCTCTCGAATGTTACTTTTTAAAGACAAACTTACATTTGTTAGCAAGAAGTTCATCGAAGGCTTCTGACCACAGCTGGGCTTCTTCAGGGGAAGGTCTGCAGAAAAGGAGGGAGAACATSAGACCACACTGCTCAAGCTTTACTGCTTTTGTAGAACTCTCGAGTTATTTATACAATGTCTCTTTTTCATAACTCACCTGAAGTAGTTGCGGTGTTTCCCTGCCTTCTTGGATTTCCTTTTATTGGAGTTGGAAGAGTTCTGCAGGAAATAACTCAGTCTCGTCTTCCAATCTTTAATGCTGGAAGAAAGAAGAGGGAGACGCTCGTTAGAAATGACAGCTCGCACTTGAGACAGCGGCCGCTTCCCCGGGGCGGGAGTCACCCGCAGCCCCCGAAGGCACGGAAAACGCTTTCCCTCGGTGCGGGCGGGGGACTCACATTGTTCTCTTCATCCTGCCCTTGTCGGCCTCCTCGGGCTCGCTGCGGCGGCGGCTGCCCCGCTCCATGCGCCCGCCGTGCCGCACCGCCAGGAACAGCGCGCTCTGCATCGCGGAGAGAACCAAACCCGACTGTRCCGCGCCTCTGCCGCGCCCGCTCTTATGGCCCTGCGGCCGGGCGGGGCCGGGCTGGGGGCGGCACCGAGCCACGCACCCCGCCTGCCTTTCCCACTAGAGACAAGTCTGCCTCCCCCCGCCAGCACGGCTCTTTTTTCCCTTCWTTTTTTTTTATTATTATTWTTTTTTTCTCCCTCCTTCTTGGAAATCGTTTGGCGTGTCACACCGGCAAAGGGCTGGCTGTTCTTTCCGTCTGTCAGAAATGTACCCTGCTCTTCTGGAGGTGTTTGTTYTAAGGTTATTCAGATTTTTGAGTGTGGCCAGTAAGGAAGGATTTAGCCACATTTCTTCAGAAAATGAAGCAACCCTAATTCTGAGCGTGCAGTGCTTTTGGTTTCACCCGTCAGCTAAGCCAGCTGTGGATCCTTCAATCCCCCARTTCAGGGTTTAGCTCTGTGCAGTGTTGCCACCTACCAGTGAATTGTGTAAATGACTCCCCGCTCTGGAAGCTGCAGTTGCGCTGCCTTACCCGAGCCCTGGGCTTGCTGCAAAGGCCATGTGGTCCTTCTCAGCAGTGTCCAGCTGGAGGGTATCACGTCCAAAGAATTTGGATTTAGGAACCGACTGAGTTTCTCGTTAACCTCTCTCTGCTTTTCTGCTCTTTTCTGTGCGTGTCTTCCCCTGAACAGTACCCTGGAGCACATCGTTCCTGCCACAAAAAGCAGAGTTCAGAGAGACTGACTCCCAAAACACCCCCTGAGTTCGACACAATCGTGCAGCATAAACACCTAATCCTTTTAGGTAATCACTTTTAGGTGTTCTTACAGCCTCTGCTTACTGAACACTCACAAAGCTGCACAAGAGGCATTTTGCTTTGAAAGATATCTGGGGGAAAGGAATGCCATTTAATTTGTGACAGCGTTTAAACAACTTTCCAGTGCTGCTGGCTGTAAGTGCTTTGCAGTATACACTGATGATCTGATAGGAAAATAAAGTTCCTTCCTATAAAAATCACTTTTGCTACAGGTAGAGCTTAGTCCTGCATATGTTATGTACATTTTCTAAAGGGAAATTGTTGTGAGGGTGGTTGCCATGGGAAAAAGTGTGGAAAGAGTAAGGCTCTAAGTGCTGTAAAGGCATCAGAAACTTTAGGGGTGAAGCTGCTGAAGCGAAGAGCGGGGCGGGCTGATGGATGGGTGTGCGCTGCCTGCCTTCCAGGCACTTCCATCGGCAGCAGCAGCTGCGAKCCCGCCGGGGCTGCGGGACAGCCTGTGACACACGTGAGCCGGGAACACTCCCTGCACGGGCGGACCTGGCACCGGCTCCCTTGGAACAGCGCAGGGAAGCTCAGCCCCGGCCCTTCCCAGCTCGGAGCCTCTGCACAGGATCAAACGCTCGGCCAAGGAGAACGGCACGTCCCCACCTGCCACCCGAYTTGCAGATTTCCCCAGCTTGGACGCTGGTTTCGAGTTTCTTTCACCTGATGCTCAAAATTAAACGAGGGGAAATGTGCCAGCTATTGGAAAGTGGAAAACTTGACAGTCGAGTAAGCTACACTAAGCTTTGGTTCAGCAATTACGTTTTGGGAGCTCACAGCACACCAGAGATCCTGCAGATGTTTGAAGCCTGACAAAATGTTTTCTTGTTGGTCCTAGAGGAGGCTTGCAAGGGTAGAGCTGGGATATTCCCARCATTTGCCAAGTTGTAAAGCTGGCAGTAGTGAGCATATGGAAAATTGCAGCATGAATCACGTATTTATCTGATACTTTCTATTTCAAACTTTTTAATTGCTTCTTTCAGAAACCCATAAAATGGAMGTGCCAGTTAAGGAAGGCAGTTGTAACATGTATAATATCTTTCAAGAGTGGAAAAAAAAACAGGTAAAAAAATAAGCTGAATATGGGATTGTGAGGCTAGATGACCTTATAAAACATTCTTGTCATAACATTTGGTTTAAAAGCCATTTAGATTAAAATTCAATGTTATTGGCTGGATTAGGGKATATAAATTTTTATATATTTATTATACTTTTAAAGCATGGATATTGCTGTTTGTTTCAGTAAAAGAGAAACTTTGCAAAATACTTTCTTGCTTCACCATGGTGTGTTTTCTGGCTGAGACACATTTTCCAGCACATCCACTACACATGTGCATGATAAAAGATGTTTACCATTTGTGTTTAAAGACCAATTTCTGTTTTTTCGAAGCAAGATGGCAAAATGTCTCGGGTTGTTCGCTCGCCTTTCTGGAGGGGATCTGTTTCACAAAAGTGGTGCCAGACTCTGGCTGGGCAAAGGAGATTTGGCATCACAACCCTGTCCTGCTCTGTCTCTTGCAACAGTATTATTGAAAAATTCAGGAAAATTAAAAATTGTGTTTTAAAGAAAAGCCTCGGATTGCCATTGCAGCCCAAGCTCAGGTGTGTTAATGCAGACCGGTGCATAATGCTGCTGGAAAATAAGAGCCTCCAAGCTATGGTTCCTTTAATTGGGGGCCTCCAAGCAGAGCCCAGGGCAGCACCCCGGACCTGCCTGCGGGTGCTGCCCTCTGCCCTTTTGAAACAGGGAAGCTCTTGGTGGCTGAGGACAAACGCAAGCACAGTGCCCGAGCTTTTCCTTTACGTCCTCCTTAAAGTTTCCCTCTATTTCTGTCCCACTAATCTCGTTGGCAAGGGGCAAGGCCAAGGAAAAGGGTGGGAGGAGGGAGCCTGCAGCCCAAACTTTGCTATTGAATCCGGTGACAAATTTGCCATCGCCTGCAGCGAAATGTGATGTCAGACGTTTAATGGCACAAGCGCTCACCCTGGAGATCACACTTTGCTTTTCAGAGGCTTTCTTGAGAATGTTCTGTTCTTTTTCTGCTGATACAATTCCTACGGGCACCGGGGATGGCTGGATGTACAGGGGACTGTAACATAGGCAATAAACAGCCCGGGGAGAAGATTAGGCTTTTTCCATCTCGGTTACATCCTATGTCGCAATAGCTRCGCTGGTCTTTTGAAGTCCCCAGTGAGTTGTTCTCACTGAACGACACTCAGATCCGTGTCTGCATTTTGTGAAATGCCARCCCTTGTTTCTTTCTCTTACTTGGCTGGTGGGACAGAGGAAAAGTGGTCCAGAGACTTTAGGGCTGAGTTTCACAAAGCTGAGAGGACAGGACGTGCTTTTGCGTGGTGGTTCAAACCGTGCACTGGAATTGTTTGAGTGATGTTTTATTGAACCCTCAGCTCTGGATAGCTGAAATATCAGATTTAAGAGAAGGAACAAGATGTTGAGCGATGGCYTGTTGTTTTGTAATGCAAATTGCCAATGACACAGGTGAACCTTYCTGTATTTTAATTGTYCTTGAATGTTCAGCTGCACTGCYCTGTGCTGTGTCTGTGAGATGATTCATGTAGGCACCAGAACAGGAGATCAGTAAAGCACATCCCATTGTAACCCTCTGTTCTTGCGTCTCTTTTAGGCTGTGTCTTCTCTGAAGTGCAGGGACTGAGCTGCCTCGGTACAAAGGAGCACAGAGGTGCCCAGCTGCGGGTGYCAGCCAAGGCTTTGTGCTGTGAATTGCTGAATAACAGCAGCCAGGCATGGGCTGTGTGGGCACTGTAGGGCACTGTTCTCTAGATTAATGTTATGATTATAAATATTAAAACTGCCACACTTACTGATTTTTTTTTGTATAAATGAAGAGATTTATTGAAACCTTTCATCTGATTCTAATTGTCCTCATTACATTCTGCCTTTCTAGTCCCTGTTAGAATTTCAATTACATGTAGTCGGGAGGTATTGTTTTCTTTGAATTTTTTTGGTGGTTATTTTGTTTTGGGTTGAGTTGAGTTTTTTGTTTATTTTCCTATTGTTTGATATTTTGGGGTTTTTTAACTGCTTGAAGCTTGCTGAAGTGAAGTTGCATTCTCTGACTTGGGCCCTGCAGCTGCTGTACCTCCCTCAGTATTATTTTCCAGCCATAAAGCTCAAAACCTGCAAATTGCCAGAAGCCATTCCTGGRTCTAAATTTAGCACTACTATGGATTAACACTAACCTGGACCAATTAAATGCTCAGCCTTTCCTAAATAAAAAATAAAATATATCCCATTACAAATGGATCTTGTTTCACTTAACAGCGAAATCCTCTGAGCGACGAATAAACCAGCCAGAGCTCTCTGAGAACTCATCAGTCCCAGCCCTCAGCCACCTTGTTTTACATAAACACTGACATTAGTTTATAGAAGCTCTAATAATAGAGCTGAAATTTGTCAAGTGGCTCAGCTGGGACTGTGTGTCTGCTTGCAGGGTTGCTGTTGTGTGGATGTGTACGGCTCTGTTGTGGTGATGCTGTGAAAGGAACATGAATTTCGGCTTTGAGCCTGAATTGCCATTCCCCTCTGCCACTGGACGTTTGGAAAGGTTGGTTTTGAAGGAGGTGCTGGACAGCAGCAGGCAGGAATGGGAASAGCAGGTTCCCTGGGAAGCAGGGATGGCTGTCCTGCTCGTGTCAGCTCAGCTTTATCCCTTCTGCAGAGACAAGCTGAAAGGAGCCCCGTCGATCCAGGCTGCATTCTAAAGGACAGGACATTCTCATATTCCTTGTGCCGTTTGTCAATGCAGGGAGCAAACAGCTCAGCAAGAAGAGGGGTATTTTTAACAATGAAATTTCCTTAGCTGGGTTACACCAGCCAGGTGAAGAGAGATGATTAATCTTGTTTGAGGTGAGGCAGGTGATGCAGAACGCCGGCTCCACGTTCTGTTCCAGTGGCCGCCTCCCCAAGGCTGTGTTTGTTAACCTGGGTGTGCAGAGGGACATTAAACAATCAAAGACGTTAAATCTGCATGTGGGCACCAYCTTTATCATGTTATCTGCATGAAACGTTATCAGCACACAGCCCTTCTGATGACTGTTTAACCCATGCTAATGAAAGTCTCTGTAAATACCCGAATGGTGTTAGTCAGACATCGATTCACAAAGCCTCCATGGCTCAGAGAATCGATCCCTTTTACAGCTCCCACAGGTGAATACTGTCAGGAGCACTACAGCYRGAAAGCTAAAGATTAGAGAGAAATRTAAGCATTTCTGCACACCTTAAAAGTACAAATTAAAATAAGCATTGAAAATAAGAAGTGAAAATAAGCTTATAATTTGAAATGGAGATAAAATGTCAGTCTTTCTTATTTTGTGAAGGGCAAAATGTTGAAACGAAACCACTTCTTGAGACACCCTGATCTCTATGTTGGCTAGAACTAGCAGAGGATTAATTAGACTTTCACAGTGGAAAACAAAAAGCAGTAGCAAAATATTAAATTTATCAGTGGAAACTTTTTCATTTCTTTAAAACTATTTCAGGGTGGTATTTTCTTTTTATCACTTTTGGTATTGCAGTATAAGCTTTTTTTGATGAAGAGTAGAGAGGTAATGGATGTTATCACTTTCAATATTGCAGAATAAGATTTTTGATGAAGAAAAGAGAGGTAATGGATGTTATCATTTCCAGTGTGGCAGGATAAGCTTTATGATGAAGAGTAGAACGGTAATGGGTGTCTTTCAGATGTGGTGAAGGCTGCGTGGTAATGGAGAGGAGAAAAAGCTTTGTCTGAGCAAATCTGCCCATCACAGCATCTCCACACAGGAGATATCTCAGAAAGGGCAGCCTCACCCCCTTTGCCATCATCATACTGACAAAAACCATTCCAGAGTTTGTAAGTTAAACTCTCTGGTGTTAGAAAAGGACAGAATGAAGGTTTCCTGTGCAATATTATTATTAATATTAATATTATTTTCCAGTGGCACCCTGGACTACTGCCTGAGCAAAGGCTGGGTGAGAAATGAAGGACAGGGTGAAATTTGTCTGTCCTCAGTGTGGAAATTCCCTCCTGGCTGTTTGAAGAGTACACTGAGGAGGTCAGACCATGGCCAGGGTGTCWTTTGGGCACTCTGGCAGAGAGACAAAGCCAAGTAGCTTTTGTGACAGATTAGTCACTCCCTGAATGATAAATATTGCAAAAYAGTATCTCCATCCTCCAAGCACTGTAGGCAGGTACATTGCTCCCCTAGAACATTTTTCTGTTAGTTCAGCATTCAAACAGGCCTTCAGAGCAGAGAAATTCATGGCTGACTTCAGGTGAACCCTTTCATGTGGAAAATAGCTGTCCAAGCTTACAAAAATACGTGGAGAGGATGATAATTCCATTTCTTGTGTTTGAATGGGYGTTAAACRGGTAAAACTCCACAGAAATTGATAAAGTTTTACTTGCTGATCTTGCAGAGCTAGGTGTACTCAGARCACTTACTGTCACAGCAAAAAACACCAGCAGGTAATTTTAAATTAATGTTTTCTGGGCTGCTTGCAGTGCTTGGAAATGTCAGTGCAGGACTGGACAGTAGTAACTGTTGCACTCAGAATTTTGAGAGTGCAAATAACTCCCTGACTGTTCTGGTTGCAAATAATTCCCTGTCTGTTCTAGAGAGCTCCTTTTTAAAGAAACTGTGGTCAGTACCACTCTGTGGCACCGTCAGGAGCTGTGACGAGACTTCTCGGTGTTTCTCAAGGAAGAGAAATGAGAGCAAGAAAACAGAATTAACAAAAATTTGCAATTCCTTCACTGACTAGAAGCACTAAAAAGCACCAAGTGGATAATTTAAAGGGAGAAATTGAAGTTTTGCCAGTTTTTAAAAGATGGGGCTGGTTAATTCGGGGTGGCAGAGAGGAAAGTTGAACATGCCTGTTCCCCTTAGCAGGTTCATCTTTCTGAGATGAGCTCCTGCAGAGGAGGGGATTGCTCTGTGATGTTGGCTGTACTTTCACCTGTTTTTTCCAGGAAATTAGAAATGAAACCAGCATTGTGGCAGTCTGTAAACACACTCTTCAAACCAGGATCCTTCAGCACTTCTTGGGATGCGTGCTGCTCCRAGGGGTGACACGTGAGCTGCAGTTCCAGCTCTGGAACAGTGAACTTAATTCACATTTAACATTCAGCCGCTGCTTAGTTGCTATGGGTTTTTTATTTTATAAATCAAGTTGTTTATCCAGTGTCTTTGTTTTCAGTGAGTTTGTTTTTCTGGTAGTTTTCCAAGCAAAACTGTTATTTGAAGGCTGGGACGACATTCCTGGCTGGTTTATAACTGAGGAGGAAAGCGGGGGACAGGATGGCTCACATCAGCTCTCTGGGATCTCTGTGAACTTATTAGGAATCATAGGATGCACAGGCAAAATGGAAGGGGAAATGGGAAAAACCGCAAAAATTATCTGGAGGAAATGACTTTCTTCTGTGCCCTGTACCAATATCACTGAATAACTAATGCTCACTACATTGATTTCTTGCTTTGGGAGAAGGGAGGACAATATTTTGTATTATGGGATTATTCCTTCTCTGCAGTGTGCATTTCCTTTATTTCAGACAAATGCTCCAATCCAGACCCAGCAATCAGGGAGAGAGGTTTGGAGCTGGGCACAGATTAAATACCTGGAAAGTTTCTTGAACCTGGAGGGTATTTTTGGACTGACAGTTTCTCTGCAGGTAAATGGAGAGAGTAAAGAAGGATGTAGAGATGTTCTCTGCCGTGTTTTGGGGTTTTCAGCAGGCATTGCACAACTGCCCTGTGTGCCCCGTGGAACTCTGAATATTATTTACTAAATCTTCTGTCTGCCAGTATTGTTTAATTTGCGTTTATTACAGCAAATTGAAGCAAGAGGTTGTTTTGTTACAACTCAAAGTGTCTGGGCTGCCTTTGCTTTCTTTGCCAGTTTGCATTCACATTTATAATGCATTCCTGGCCAGCTCATTTTCTCTACTAATGGACTCTCTTTTTCCAGTTATAAGTKCAGCTGAGAAGCAACAGGTTTTTATCCAACCACATCCCTATTTTTTTTTCTCCGTCATGAGAGGAAATCTGATAAGGCTGGGTTTTGCTTGTGGGTCTGCTTGATTTTTGTATTTCTCACTGAAGCATCAACATATATTTATAACATTCTTACAGTGAGCCCTTTCTGGGCTGGGGGAGTGRAAAAGGCACAGTTGGGCTGGCTGTCCTGTCGATGGAGATGGGTTACCGTGGTGGTTGTGGAATTTCATAGAAATGGAATTTTTGGTTGTCCAAATTCCATAGAAATCCATCTGTGCCTCCTTCCTCCCCGTGCCCAGCAAACCCTTTGAAGTGGCACTGGCAGCTGGAAAGTGCCTTCTGAATGATGAGGCTGAAAGCTTTTCCCTTTCTGTATTTTTATTTTTATTATTTTACTTTTCATGTTTTCTCTCCGCTCTGAGAACGGTGTGTTCCGTGCTGCTGGGGCTGTAATTCTTTTTTCTTTTTTCTCTTTTCCAACCTTTCAGTGAAATAGCAATACTGGCCCAATGTTTGAAGCTTTTAAAAGCAGCAGGTTATTACCACTCGCAATTGCTCAAGTTTAAGAGCATATTTATTTATAAATATTTACCCAAAGGATAATGAGACAAGAAACTGAGAATGTTTTCCYCAATCCCCTATACTGACCTGGTCATGTGGTACCATTTAGCAGATTTACAGCGATTTTCCAGCTCTGTGAGTTCTCCTAGGTAAGGAAGCTGCCAGTGAGCAGCTCCCAGATTTTTCTTTTRCCAGTGAATGAATGCACTGGGGAAAACTGGAGGATAGGGAGTACCCTGAAAATTTCTGGGTGCCTGTATTGGTTATTCTAACCTGTGCATAAGTTGCATGTAGCTGAAATTGTGCTCTGAGGACTGGATCAGTAAGATTAAATAGCAATTGAGATTTAATTACATGAACAAATTATGTACTAATTAGCAGGAGTGTAAAAAGTAGATAGTGTAAATGCCAGCAGATATTCTTTTTGAAAAAAAAAAAAAATGAAAAGAGCATAAAAATGTTCTTTGCAGACTGAATTAAAATAGCTCTGTCTGGAATGTAACCTCTGCTGGACTACATAGAGGAGAGTTGAGTCAGGTTTCTAATTTTCTGTCAGAAATCTAAAAGCAATTGCTATCTGCAAAGAATCCTGTTATTTTTACAGTGACAGAGGACTGTTAGATTTTGCAATCTCAGGAGTTTCTACGTGGGCCTGTATTTTGCCCTGCTGTTAGTCACCACCTGCCTGGAGGGTAGGGATTAATCTGATAAAACCACAGAATGCTGGGGATGCCTTTGAGAAACACACTGAGGCTTTAAACTCACTCTGAGCAGTGCAGAAGGAACTGAATTGTCCCAACCCCTGCAGCTGCCTTGACTTGCATCACCCCTTGGAGAAGCTGTGGTTGCCCTCTGCCTTTTGCCTGATGTTTTTGTCATTAATTTTTTGGAGTTTACATGCTYAGGGACTTCTTTTCCTTAAGACACATGTAGCCTTTGGATGTTTTCAGCCAGCAATGTAATTACCCTGAGCTTTCTGCTTAATCCACTCGAGGGCTTTAAATAGGTGTATTTTTTAAAGAGCCTCTTCACAAAGCAGTCTCAAATGCATGTGAAATGATCCTCATCTACAGCCAAGTTCAATCTGAACTGGAATGTTCTCCGAGTGTGATAACAGCATTTTGTTCTCTTTGGAATTTTGGGTAATTTTAGAGAGAGAGTGAGAGATTGAGAGCTCCAATGATCCTTTTTCTGAAACCATTTTGTGGTGAAATCCTCTCTGGGTAGAGCTATCCATTTGTGCTGTTTACTTTGCCACCGTCAGCTTTTGCTCAGTCATTACCAGGTTGGGTTTTCAGCAGCTCCTGGATAAATTGAGCTTCTTTCCTGCTATCTCCTTGGTTACTCCAGTGCCATTTTCAGGGCTCCATTCTCTAGAAATGCATTTTGTGAGCTACTGCAGCATTACTTTTGCCTCTGTAGCCTTTTTCCATTTTTCCTAACCAGACTTTAGTCAGTAGTTAAACGTGGATGTGCTGAAGAAATGTTGTGAGTGCTCAAGATGCAAGACAAAGACATTAATGAGTAATTAGTGCTTGATGCTTAATTGCCCTTTTTGGAATATCATGTTCAGACCCTCTAGCAAAATGTGGTGATGGCAAAACTTCCCCAGATTTTTGTTATTTTAGTGCATTAGATCTTGCTGGGGTGTCCATGGGCAGTAGGTCTGGAAATCATCACCAAAGGGCAGTGATTTGGGGCTTGTCCAGCAGGAGCAAGGAGACAGGGAARGCAAAGGAGGGAAATTACAGTGACCAAAGGGGTGAAATCACCCCCAGGGCATCGCTTGGTACCTGCAGGAGGAGACCAGCTAGAATAAAACTAAACCTGTCTGCAGGCAGCAGGGAGTGACCGCCAGGAGCTCGTTTCCCCAGGAGCCTGTGGAGATGGGGCAGTCTCTGGGTTCAAAGYTCAGTGAATTCATGGACAGCAGAGCCACAAATAGATGCTGAGAAGGACTGGGATGCTCTAAAAWCCCTGTTGTAATAGCTGTGAACGCTGAGCAACAGTGAGGGGAGCAGGGCAAGAGAATAGTTGGATTTTTATGCTTTTCCTGCTTTTCCTGCTTGCTTGCTTCACCACTGCTGGAGACTGACTGCAGGGCTAGACAAGGCAATGCTCTGCCCCACTGTGGCCTTTTCTGTGCCCTTMTAAGTTTTATTTATTGCTCAGACCACCACACATTTGGGACTTACAACTTTACCCCTGGAAACTCCACGAGCAAGGACCTTGTATTGTGCAGGATTTTGCTGGGCTCAGGCCCTATACTTTATTTGGTTAAATAGGACCACGAACATTTACACAGCTATATAAATAATCACATCCAGTTAGCCCTGTCAGCTGAGCCAAAATAGAGATTTGAAGTGCCAAGGACTTAGAACATCTCTTTCTAATTTTACCCTGGCTCAAAGTATGTTTAGAAGATGAGGTATAGATAAAATCAGATCAGCAAAATTATTTAGCATCCCGTCACTTGTAAAATGTTTGTCAGTTAAAAATAAAAGAGGTGAGAAAAAGAAGTTAATCTTTCACAAGGAACAAAAACAYATCTAATGGTTGGCTCAGGAGCCTGTGTTTAATAAGCAGCAGGGGATGATTACAAACAGTCCAGAGMGGCTGCTGACAGACATCCTGTTTTTGGCTGTTCGTGCAAGGCTCACCAAGAGATTCTACCTGCAGAGGTGGCAAATCTCCTGTGTTGTCTTAGCTGGAGCTAATTAGCTGGAAGATGGGTGGAAAAACAGGAGTGACTCAACTGGATACCAGAGCTGTTTGGAGATGTTCCAGCTGGTTGGTTTTCTGGTGGAAAACGCTGGTTCTTTCAAAGGACAACGTCTTGCTAGGATGGGTAATCTCAATAAAAACGTATTTTGTGCTGTACCCAGACTATTCCCTTGCTTTTCCAGGCTCTCTGGCAGTCTCCAGGCAGGTGGTGCAGAGGTGAGCTCTYCCCCTCCTGCTCTGCTGGATTTGGAGTTCCTCCTGGCTGCTCATATCTGTCCTTCCAGCCACGTCAGCTGACTCTGTTGGCAGCCCAWGTCCACCACTGCAGATGATATTTTTTCATATGTTTGAAATACTTTGCAGGCTGCATAGAAAAATCTCCCAGGCAGCTGCATTAATACACAAAGACCCTGGAGGCAAGAGAAACCCTTAGAGAAAATATAGCTTTTCTTCTCCTGCAAGAAAATTGTCTGCAGGTCCTTGTTTATTGATTTGGAAATCAAGAGGGATTTTCAGTGCTTTCCTAAAATATTTCCAGCTGACACTGGGTTATTCCTGCCCTCAGCAGTGCAATAATATCTCATGGTATATGCTAACCTTAATTAGTTTATGGAACAGTTTGTGGCACAAAGGATGCTGAGAATGGTTCCTATGCAAAAAAAAATGTATTAATGGGTTTTTTAGCTTATGGCACACATCAGATCTAATGATTCATGCTASTTTTGGGGAGACAGGGGCAGAAAAGGGAAAGGAAAAGCCTCAGCAGACATCTGAGAAGAGGAAAAAGCACTGCCAGGGCACCTCAGTGCAGAATCCTTCCAGGAGAGCACTTTGTAACACCAGATTGCTGCATTCCCCCTTGGCCAAGCCTGTTCATCTCTCTCAATATCTCTTTGTTTTTAATCAAACACTGCTTTTAAAAAATCACTCTTTTTTTTTTTTTTTTTTTTTTTTAAATTATTAGGGATTAAGAGGTAGAAATGAAAGCATCATACACAGACTTCCTTTGCATTCTCAGTCTCCTTTAAAAAAATCATAAGTTTGGGTGATTTTGAGTGTTTTCTCAACTTAAAATGTCTCTTCAGCTGAGTGTTTTACTGCTTTTGCAACCATGAGTATCGCTGGAATGACAGGTCAGGAACAAGCAACTCCTCAAGTGTATTCCTCTTGACTGAGAAACAGTTCCTGATTTCAGTTATAATATTTGTGCCTTTTATGTCCAGGTTCTCCATGAGAGAGATTTATTTTGTGTTTGGTAATTTATATCTTTGTGTCACGTGTGTCAAAACTTTTCAAAGTGCAAGGCAATGAAAATGTTGAGCTCAGCAATTCATATTCCGGGAAAAAGACTGGAAGAGATCTCAGCCATGGATTTGCCCTTCCTGGAAGACATGATTTTACTTGAAGGAAAAAAAAAAAAAAGAAGTTGCTTGTGTTTTTTCATCACAGTTTAAGAACTAACTTATCCCGAGGGTGGGAAGTTTGGGTTCATCTTGGTCTTTTCCATATGAAAACTACAAATAAGGAAGGAAGGAAGAAGAAAAATGAGGCAATTGCTAAGACAATTAATTCTTGCAAAAGAGAAAAAAAAGATATTGACAGAACAATCTTTATATTATGGGATGGAAAAAACATTAGTGGCTTTAAACATGATCCATTGCAGCCTCTGTAACTCACAGATGTTCCTGCTGTGGAAGAGGCCAGCTGTCCCCTTCCTTGCCTGGGGTTTGGGACACCTACAAAATGATCTTCTGAGGCACAGACAGAGTGAAAAATAGGTATTTTGTGGATCAAATGWCTTCTCCTTTTTGGTGATAACTGGTGAAATGAGAATGAAGTTTTTAGAGGTGTGTGCTGTAAGAATTAAAGACAGGGTTGGGTTGAAAGATTGGATGTGGTCCCATGACACAATGTTTAATCTGCCTCTGGAATAATGATTTTTCCCCTTGTTTGCCTTGGGACTTATTATTAAATCATAATAATAAGGGGACTTATTATTATTAAAAGAAAATAAAAATCCTACACAGCAGCTAGATTAAGCAAAACATTTAAAAAACTTCCCTGCCCTGTGAAACAATTTCTTTTTACCCTGAACTGGTGGACATTGGAGAAGCAAGTTATTATTCCTGTCCYTTCCAAGCAGAAAACAYCARCCWCTCCATATTCCTGATCAGCAGATTTCKCCATGGATACAGATGACATAAAATRCTCTTTTTTTCTTTTTGTTACGTGCACCATTAAAATACACTTGGCACAGTTCAGAGCACTTGTGAGATGGCCAGGTTTTAACCTTCAAACAAAAATATCCCTGTGCTTTCTGATTTATTTGCCCTATTTATTGACTTTTTTTTTTTTCTTTCCAAGATAACAAACCAGCCCTTGGGAATAAAGTGACACGTGAGCAATGCTGTGGCAGGAATCCCAGTGCAGTGCAGGAATCCCAGTGCAGTGCAGGCTGTCCAGATGTTGCAGGAACAGCTGTCAGCCTTCAACTGGGGCAGAGCAGAGGGCTCAGGGTGACACAGGCAGGGTGACAGCACTGCCTCAGTGGATCCTCTTGGACAGTAAAGCTGTGAGAGCAGGTGCTGCTGCTGAGCTCAGCTCATTTGATGGATGGCTGGAGCCATTTACAGGGGCTGTGAATTTTATTGATGGATTTGGCACAGCCCAAGGACTCGGCTGACAGGGCCCAACAGGACAGGAATGGTTTTGTGTGTGTGTTCCATGGGCACTGCAGAYAGGAGTGCTGTCAGAAATCAGGGCTTTCAGCATCACAGCCAYCACTGGTGCAGGGTTTGAGCTTGGGGTGGCTCCTGCTGGGATCAGGCTGCAGTGGCAGAGGCTTCATTTTGGTGCGGGTTTATTATAACGTTCATTACACACAGGGCACAGCAAGCTGTGTTTGGGGTGCTTGTTAAAAATAAAAGCAAGTGCAGTGAAGATCCCAGTCCTGAAGTTCCCACATTCCTCAAGTCCCTGGGAAGGAACAGGAGAGGCACAAGCTCCAAGAGGCACRAACATCTTACATTTTTAGAAGGTACTTGGGAGAACATTGGTATTRTTTTGATTGCATGGATTCCAAAATCAAAAAGAGATAAGGAGTCTCACTGCAGGAAGATGCTAAAATAATCCAATCTCATATTTTAAAAGTTGAAAAAAACCCCTTCCCAGTATGTTATTTAAAGGCTTTTAAAGCTGCTTGTATTAAATGCTCCTGTCTCTTGGAGTACAGCATCAAAAGGATTGACCTTCTCAGGGCCACAGGTAGATTTAAAATAGCACAGAAAGGATGGCTGCCAGAGCTCCTGTTCCAGCAAAGTTTCTTCCTGTGAGTCTGCTGGGAAAAAGGCAAGAAATAATAACAAGAATGTTGTTTTAACTCCTTTTCTCCAAATATATTCTAAGAATGACCTGAAAAATATTCCTTCAYTCACCAGGCAGTGAGTGTGCTCGTGCCTCTCCAGGAGAATTGCTACAGCAGCAATAAGGTCAGCTCCCTGTTGGGTTTTTTTTAAATGAGAAATTGATTGTAATAAAAACAACTTGACACCAAATCTGCTACCCAATGTTTTGTGGGAGCTCCAGCTTTGTGGGATGTGTGTGAAATGTAATTTGTAAGGATATGAAGGTCTCAACAGCTACTTGCAGAGGTTTGTACAAGGAAAGTTTTCAGTGCCTATAGGAGTGCAAACAGCACGGTATAATCTGGTTTCTACCGACTGTGTATTTTGGCTTTGCTGGTACAAACATTGGAGTTTTGGTTGGTTTTCTGTAAATGGATGTCACGGGCACGCTGAAAATTCAAAAATGCACTATTTCTGTCATTTCCTTCTCGTTGTGTAGGATCGCAGTCAAACCTACTTTGCTGTGTGGTTCGCTGCTAAGAGCTATCACATATTAGTGGTGAAGCTGCTGAAGGAGCTCAGGAGGGCCTTGTCCTCACAGGAGCCAATCTCAAGGACTGGATTTCCAGTTCCCAGGAAAAGATTTCTCGTCTCATTCCCAAAACATTTGTCTTCCATTTCCCTTCTAATTGCACAGTGCTTCTAGGAGACACGCTGTGCCCCGGCTCTCAGCTCTCCTCATGACCAGGCAGAAGAGGCTTTCTAAAAACCTCTTCCAGTGGGATGTTTTTTGAATAAYAGCTCTCTGATACTGGGGCAAAGTTGAAGACCAAGAGCATTGTTTAGTTYGGTTTATTTTGGGAGAGTTGTTTGAGATGGGACGTTAATAAGCTTTTGTGCAAAATCACCATGCTGGCCAGAAGATTTAGATGGTCCCATTAAGATCTGTGTGATTTATCTGTAAACAGGGGAAACAAGGGGAGAATTATGAGGAGTCACTGACTTGTTTTCTTCATGCAGCTCTAGGCTCAGTGCCAGAGAGTTCTTCCTTTGTGAAACCCAGGGAAGGCTTTTTGGGCATGAAGCGCATCGTGGTGACTGTGGGGACAGGAGAAAATCCTCTGAAATGAGCTCAGAAAATTCAAAAGTGCCAGGTGGGCGAGAGAAGGTGACACACTTGGGCTGCATTAAAAGAAATAAAACCTACACCAGAAATAAGCCAGATCCAAGGAACTGGTCATCAAGATTTAAAAAACAACAAAAAACAGCCGCAAAAAACCAAACCAAGCAAACCAAATTAACCAAACCAAACCAAACCAACCAAATCAAACCAACCAAACCAAACCAAACCAAACCAACCAAACCAAACCAAGCCAAGCCAAGCCAAGCCAAGCCAAGCCAAGCCAAGCCAAGCCAAGCCAAACCAAACCAAACCCAACCTAACCAACCAAAACAAGAAAAGGTCAGGATGGTTTGCAGTCTGGAGATGCTCTTCTGTACTGGAGGAGGCTGGAAAGGGACGATGTGACAGAAATTCTTCTGTTTTCTTGACAGAAAACATTCACAATCTGTCATTGTCCRGGGTGAGAATTGCTTGTACACCCAGTGACAAATAAAAGCATTTTTAAAGATAGTAAAAAGCAAGGTGAGCTTTGTTATTTTGGCAAGAACAACCTCTCAGCCTTGTCCCAGCCAYGCTGGAGATCCCACTAAAGACATTTAAAAACTCCTTCAGCCCRAGGGCCAGGAGGCAGCAGGAGCTGTAAGGAACTAATTCCGGGAATACCATCTTATTACAGCCCTCCACTTGTTGTCTAATGGCAGCTCCATTATTCCTGTAGCCAGAAAAGTMAGAGAATGAGTCAGAGCACTTGTTTAACCCATAAAATATAACAACTTTTTCCTGTTTGTGATTTCCTGCCTTTATCTTGCTAATCGCGGCGTAAACATTGGACATTATTTGCAGGTAAACTTATCTGATAAGGGTTACATTGCATAAAATAATGTTTTACATTATTAACCAAAACATTTATTTAATCCTCAATTCACAGGGATGAGGCTGGAAGTCTTACACAGAAAGAGACAGTCAGGGTCTGAGTGACTTCCTCTAGAATGTGTATTAACTTACGAGTGGCTTTAACAGCAAACTCATGACAAATTCTGTGGAATTCTATAAATTCCTGTAAAATTCTGTGGAAGAGGTCCATAAAATGTACCTGCAGAAGAGAGACTTCATTGTCTGGATGAGTACAGCAGTTCCTGCCTTCAGCTGTGTGCAGGGAAAGGAACTCAACTGCCCTCACCTCTCAAGATTTGCAGCWCATCAGGTCAAGAGAAGCTAAAATCACTGGTTTGGGCTGTGTGGTTTCAGCAATTGTTGCATTATCAGCTCAGTCATTCCTGCAATAGGAAAGGAAGCCCTAAAGGAGATGTTAGGTAGCTGGACACAAATTGTGCCTTCACCTAACAGGGGAAAGATGAAATTTGGAAGTAATTTATTTGGAGAACATCACTGCAGAATGGCAGTGGAGAAATGTAAGAGGCAGAAAAAGGAAAAGAGATATTGAGAAGAACAGAAATTGTACTGCTTAAGAAGTGGTTGCAGAGGCCATAAACTCTTGTTTTCAAGTATGTGCATGTTTAGAGGGGAATAGGGAATGGGAGGCCAGTTTTGGAGCACTAAATTTGGCAAGCAGGTCCTTTGAGGATGAATTTGTTGGTTTTACTATGGCCACACTCACAGCCAGGATTTGCTGCTAGGATTGAGCTGTACCTATAAAAAGAGGGCTGTAGGGATTAGTGGGGTCTTGCAGAGAAATTACTTTTTTCTCAACAGAAACGCATTCCCTTCCTTCTGTCAGTGAAAAGAAAACTGAAGGACTAGGGGCAGTGTTTGTGAATTGCACCAAATATTATGAATACTACAAATACTGAAGGCCAGACTAAGTAAAAGATAAGCAGGAGAAAGTATACAAAATTCTGTTTGTCCTTCTCCACGAGCTTGGAGAGCTCGCACTGGAGGTGAGACAGTTCCTTTGCGTAGGATACRCTGAGCTGAGCCAAAATTGCAATAAATCTGGAAAAGCTGCAGTACAAACTGAATGTGCTGAACCACRAAATTTATGAAAATTAGCCTTATCTCGTGTTCTCTTGTAAGTTCAGACTGTTTCTTAGCCTGATGCCAAAATTTAGTCAACGAGGCCTTTTTTTTAGAGACTGATTGGATTTGGAAAGAAAATATTTTCATGGGCATCAGATGCGCTTTTTGTTCCATCCTCCTTCTTAAACTGATGCTGAAGATGTACTACCATTACTGGAAATTAATATACCATTTTTAGACAAAGCTATACTGCAATTTGGCAAGACATACAGCAGCAGTCACGTGTGAGATGAAAATCACAGCAATTCTTTAAAATCAGTTTATTACCAGCCAGTTCAGACTTAGCCATGTGCACAATTGTCAGTTACCTGCTCAACTCAAATCCTTTGACAAATGAAAAATGTTGGTGAAATTATTTTTTCTGCTACTTTGGGGGGTTGGTTATCTGTTATTTACTTGGGGAGGTTTATATGTCATTTATATTAAATGTTTCACTTTGCCTCCCTATAATCTTCCAGTTTTGTGTATAATCTTGCAAGGAAATGGCTGGAATTCAGGAAAGGGCAGAGTGACCAAATATCCAATTAAAACCTCATCCAGTTGGGATCACAGCCTCCAAACCAAAATCCACTGGAGCTAATCAAATGTGGGTCACACAACTATAAACACAGACAGGAATCTAACTTTTGGCAGCTGGTTTTTGGAGAAGTTTGGCACAGATTTCTTGAGATGAAGTGTCCAAGCCATTGCTRCTCGATGGATTCTCCAGGCAGGAGCCGTGATGTGATGAAACTCGTATGAAGAAAACAAGGACAGGCTCGGACCATCACATTTTAATCTCCTGCCCTGTKTTCTCTCTGAACCCAGAAGGAATTTGGCCAGGGCTCTCCATTGGTCCATCTTTACTGGAAATTCGTGCTGAATTATTTGGCAGTCTCTGTAAAGCTTTTCTCCTTTTGCTGATAGCGATTACAAATCTGGAGAGAAGTGATTGCAAATCAGCGCAAGGGTGACCCAGAGATGACAACTGCTCAGCTGCTTTACAAGAAGAGCAGAGAGCTGATCTCCTGGGGACAGAGACTGCAAGCAGAAAGCTCTCCTTTAGTTAATGTTCCATCTGGAAGGGCTGGTTCATGTTTCTCTAATATTCCAASTATGTTTTTATGTCAAGGGGGCTGGCAAATCCAAGTTTAGCGCCACGTTTTTTTTTTTGTATGCCAAGGATGTGTACTTCCAAGCGAAATGCAGTGCTTCAAACGAGACAGAAATGTATTTTAGAGAGCACCAKGGGCAGGAAATGCCAGGAAAAATATGCCATACTTTTGGGTGGATATAATGACATCTAAAATTAGCCGTATAGGTAGTTTGAGTAAGGGCAGCCTAAAGTGGAAGCAGCTGCAGTTCCTGCCCCTCAGCAGGTGGGGTTCATCAGCTCCTTTAGCAGCTGCTCCAAATCTTCAATCCCCGTGGCTTTGGGKCTGTCCTAAATGGCAAACAGGTGATTTGGTAACTGCTGAGCAATTAACTGCTGTGAAGTTGAGCAATTAACTGCTGCTATATAAAGGTGCTGAAAGTAGAGAAGGTTTTGTTTGGTATGATGGGATGTGTTTGTAAAATAAGAGACTTTGTAGGTTTACAATGTAAAGACTTTATTTTAAAGTATTGATGAAAAATAGATAGTGGAGTGTTTAAAAATTTGAAAGCTTGGCTGAGTTACTTTTGTTATTCACTAAGAGGATATTTGCATCAAATCATCTGAGCAGCTGAAGCTAGAACATTCCTCCAGGACAGAGGGCTGGATACATCCTGCAGGTGGGTTCTGTGGAATTCTAGTGCCATGGCTTTGAGTAAATATGCCGAGCAGTAAAATATAGATTAAGTAAATAGGTTAAGTGGGTGATGAATTGAATAATCACTCATATGGTCCCTGCAGTGTGGGCTTGAATCCTTTCACGGAGAAGGAAAAACAGAACCTGGGTTTCCTCTSTTCTGGTGGAAGGCAGAAATCACCTTGCTCTGCTGAAATGCTGAGCTGCTGGGAAGGAATTTTGTGGCTGCCTTGAGTTCAGTGGGTGCTGGACCTCCTGAAAGGGCAGCAGCCTGTGTTTAGTTTTTGCTGTCCATCTTGTGTACCCTGTGGCATAGGCAACAACTTGTGTCTGCTTTGGTGATGTGTTGTTCAAACTTGGTTTTGCCTGCAAAATTCATTGAGGACAATCTGGGGTTTCAACAGCAGGATAAGGTATGTCTAGCCAGGGTATGCTAAAGATAGGCCTTTCAACAGCTCTCTTTCCTTTTTATGTTTATATTTTCTTTTAATAAAGTTTTTATCGCAATGCTTCCCATAAGCACTGAGAAATGAACTTGGTGGGCAGGGATGTGGATTTGGGCTGCTGCCAGGGAGACACAAAGCACTCACTGCTSAGTGACTTATTAAAGCTAATTAGTAAGTTAATTAACTAGTTAATTAAGCTCAGCGGGGTTCATAAAGCTGGTGCTTGAGTCTCACTAGCAACATTTCCCAGCACTTCACAGACTTGTTTTAAACTTGTCTTTGTGCTGTTTTTGGGGAAAGAGCTTTGTGTATGTATACATATATATTATTTTTTCTCCCTTTGGGAAGAATGCCATTTATTTTCCTGTTTGTTATGTTTGCAGCTCTGCTTTCCAGGCTTGGTTGTCTTCAAATTGATGCATCACCACAAGTCAGACAGKTTTTCCACTGAAATAAGTCACATTTATGCAGAAAGGGCAAATGTGTGCAAGCCATGTTATGTGTTCTCTGTTTCTGTCMTCCTTGTTTAATATTTACATTTGGTAACCTTAAAAAAGAAAGAAAAGAGAGCCAGTTACGCCTCACATTTTTTTGTATAAAAATTAAGTCATGAATGACTTTAAAAATCCTTTTACTGATTGAAGGGTTAAAAGAAGTCATTAGGATAAAATGTTTAGAAGTATGAGGGCTTTTAGTAATGAAAAATTGCCAATGAAAATGCTGAAATTGTCAGCATTCTTTTTCTTGAAGAAAAGTAGCGTTGGAGCACTTTTCTGTACTTCAATTTGAAGTATTAACTTGGAAACGGAGAAAGTGGGTGCAGATTAAATGTTTTTGGTACTGCAAATGTACACAAAAGGAGGTCGTGTTGTTTTATGTCACAGAAACCTAGCTRGGCTTAATCAATTACCCCTGCTCATTAACCTTCCTTGAGCTAATTTGGTACTTGTTTTATTAGTTAGGCTTTGCATGATGATGGCTTTTGATATATTGCTACTRCATTGAAGATAATATCTGCAAAGAAAAACACAGCAAAAAATGAAGTGTCACAGAGGATTGATGTCTCAGTTATAAATTTGCAAGCAAATTTGAACAGTCTGTTCTAARCTATTTTGTACTTCTGGCATAGACAGAGAAGCAGTGTTGGTGAGCTGGAGCAAGTTTTGTGTTTGTGGGGTTTTTTTTGTGTTAAGTCTGGCAAGATCCCTGTGGTCTGAGGTCAGCACAGCTTTGCTTGTCAGGACCAGGTAACTTTGGGAAGCCAAATGTTGGATTTAATCTCTTGTTGGAGGCCAGGCTTGATAACCCAATCCTGTTTTATGTGGATTTGTGTGAAGGTTGTCTCATCAASTGCCTTTAATTTCCTTGTTTATAACACAGAGCCAAAGCATCCCTAATGTGCAAGAACTCTGCAAGGAGTAGGTGAAAGCTTCAACAGCAGAGCTTTTCCTGAGGCTGTTGGTGCAGAGTAGGGTGGGATTTTTACATCATTATTCCTGCATTAATTCCCACCTTACTGCAGAACTCCCCTTTCCTTTGCTCCCAGCTGGGATTCCTTTCCTGGTGAGGGGTTTTCTGGATCTCTTTTTCCTTTTGGATCTCACCAGGCAGCCAGAGCTCTTTCTGCTGCAGCCCAAGCTTCAGGACAGGCAAAAAGCAAACCAGAAAAGCTGAGAGCAATCACATGGATGTTCTCCTGAAGGCACCAGTGAATAAATGTTTGTGACAGAGAGTTCCCTAAATGTGCAGCTTTTCCAAGTACACTGGGAGGAAGCATGCCTCATTGACCAGGGACTTTCGTGGCTCTACTGAAAGATGGAAGAACAAGTAAACAGCATTTTATTTGAACAAACTAAAAAAGAAAAAAGTAAAACCCCGTTCCTGGGAACCAGAAGCAATGCTGTTTGCTTTGATCCTTTATTTGCACCCTAGGTAGGCATTTTAATCRCTCTTACTCCAATTACAGTGGCAAAGTACATGTTGCCCATTTCACTTTTGTTGTTGGGTTTTCTGTTCCAAGTATTGTAATTGGTGTAGGATTGCCTGGAAATGGGAAGTTTGTTCTTGATTTAAATAACTTTGCTCTCAGTTGCTTTTGAGTGGGGTTTTGGCCCTTATCTGATGGAAGGGGTGGCTCACCCATGGGGTGCTGTGCATGATGAGGAAATAACTGAGGCAATCTTTGCATCTCAGCCTCTGCCTAAGGGTTCTTGTGCTTCAGCATCCCTCACTTAAAATGTGAGGATCGATGGATTTATTCCAATTTAGCCTTCAATCTGCTCTGTGTTTCTAAATGAGTGTGATGATTCCATGTAGCAATGGTACATTTTTCCCCCTGCTTTGGGGGTACTCAATGACAAAAAGGATTTAAACCTTGACATAAAGGATGAAACCTTTCAGCATGAAATCGTGCAGCAGATTCATGTGATAAGTAATGGAACGTTTGACTGAGGGTAGATATCTCCTGGAGATTGGTGGCAGTCAGAGATGTACCTGATGAACCTCAGCTTTCTTGCCTTCCCCTTCCCTTCTTGGTCTCTAACCCCGCTGACAAGCAAATACAGTCTGGGTTCCTGTTATTCTGTGGCATAAACACATCCCCAAAGAAAAGGCAAAATTCATATGGCTGTCTTGGTTCCTTGCTTGCATTCTWATCAGAAATTAAGGTTTTTACTCAGCTGAGCCCCTCAGTTGCCCTGGCTACAGGCACTTTGTATATTCCTGTTTTCTCCTTATCAGAGCCTGTCAGTAGCTTTCTTTGAAAGAAGAAAATRGCAATTTCACTTCTCTTTTTGGCTCTGATAAAAATCAGTGGTATCTGAGCTGCTGCTGGCAAAGATTTCTTAGCYCTTGTGGTGTGATTTGTTTTCCAGAGTTGGAAGGAAAACACTTTTTAAACCTATTGCCTGGACACTGAGGTGACTTAAACCCCCAAAATGTTCCATTTATTTTTCAGAGGTCTGAAAATGAATTGGYCATGGCTGGCTCCACTCCCTTCTGTTCAGCTTTGTGTAGTCAAGTTTAACAGGAGCTTTTTCTTCCACGCAGCAGCTGAGGGTGCTGATCTGAYTATCATTTCAGCCAGGTTTGGTTGGAATGTGGCATAACCCAAAGCTGTGTGTTGGGGGGATTTAAAACATCAATTTCTGCCTCAGAATGAGCACAGGATGGACTCATTCGAAGTTATATTTTGTGTGGTTGGCTCCTGGAAACACCAGTGGGCATCCAAAAATAGAGGGCTGTCATTCCTAGACTGCACTCAGCCTTAATGCTGTTAAAGTATTTTCTAATGGTTTTAAAACTGAATTTAGCTGTTAATGCTTGCACCTTGTGAGATCACCTGGAGAGCTGGTGCTTCCAGGAGAAATCTTTCTGACACTGATGTGATTGCAGAGCTCATCTCTGTCACAAAACATGGATGAAATGGGAGCTTCTATCAGGGGAGGAGCCCTGGAAATTACACAGCTGAAACTCAGCACAGCCACTGCCAGCACCCTGAGCAATGTGTGTTTGATATGATTTTGAAAAAGCCTTTTTTTTTTTTTTTTGAGACCACAGAAAAACTCTGTGATTGCCAGCTTGTTTGTCTGATGCTAATATACTGAATCTGTGTTGGATTATTGCCTAATAGAGCCTGGCTTCGAGCCAGTGTATCATAACAAATTAATTGAGACATCTGCTTTATAACAGTCACGCTTTCTTTCTGGGATTGATGAGCCAGCACTGTGCCATTCCAATTTAATTGAGGATATATTACCATCGAGTGCTTTGATGAACTGCCAAGCCTTAGGTGATTGAGTTTTCCAGCACCATTAGCTCTTGAAACTCYGAATTCCTTGGTTTCATTCCTTTGAACTAATATTCCATGTCACYAGCACGCTGAGTCACCCGATACACTGCGGCTCTTTGGTAATTTTCCTGGAACACTGTAGAAAACAGTTTATTCTGAGAAGTTACAAACTAACTGTGACATATTCTTACTCAGCAGACTTACTCCTCTTACTCATTACAGTTCATTCCAGCTGGCACCAGGGACCACACACCTCTTATTGTCTTTCGTTCCTGGGAAAATTTTGGTCAAATGTGTCAATTCTCCAACCTGAGGGATCAGCGCATCCTGCAGGAGGTGCTGCCATAGACCCCTGCACGATTTCATGTGGAAAAACTGTTCTGTTCAGGCATCTGCATGAGGAAAGGCAGCTTAGGTGGCAGTGAAGCAAATTTTAACCTTCTTCCCCAAAACTGCAGCGTGTTTGTGCCCACCATAAAGAGGCAAGGATGAAAAATGAGATTTACAAGTCAGTGGATGCATTAGAAGGACAGTGAAGCATTTCAAATATAGAGAAGTGCACCACATTTAGTGACACAGATGCCAGCAATGTGTGGACAGAGCAATAAGGAATGCTTTTAGTTTTACAGGCAGATATTGGCTGGGTTTTCATCCTGTCCCTGCTTCCTGTGAGCAATTCAAGAGGGATTYGATGCCTAAAGGCAACAGTCGACTCTGCAAAAAGTTATGGAGAGGGAATGCCTTGGATTCAAATTGTTTGGTGGCAAGAACTTTTGCCAAATTAGATCCCTGAGTTTTACATACCCTCTAAAAGGATATTTAAATGCCTCCTTTTAAATCCTAACCAGCAGATTGTGGTRGTGGAAGGTATTATTTTAGCTTTGGCTGGTTCCTAGCTTGTGTGCTTTTTGGAAAATATATAACCTCTGGGAAGGAAAAGATTACTGCTGAAAACATCTCCAAGGCTGCTATCAGGAAAGAAATGTGCTCACAGGCTCCTTGCCAAGCCTCAGTGTTACATCTGTCCTTTTAGAGTATGCTCTGTTAATGCTGGGGAGACGCTGTGCTCTCGTACGTGTTGTCTCTTCTGGCTGCAGTGAGWGAAGTGACCTTTCAAAGGATAATTAATGGCATTTTCCTTCCTCTTTTGTTTGTTGGTTTCCTACTGARCCCAAGCTGTGAGTGCAGAGATCTGCAGGCTCTGTCCAGCTGTGTCTTCACACTGTCTCCTCAGGCAGCAAACTGTAAAGCTCTAATACCCACTGAGATTGAAAGAAGGGCTCAGTGGGAAGGTAATTTGCCAAAATTCCTAGGTGTCACACATTTGTGGGGAAGTTTTAAACAAATTTTTGCTATTGCCTGATTATATACTGGGTACAAAAATTCTGCAATTTAAATCTGAAGGCCCATTTTCAAATAATTTCAATGCATATTATTTTTCTTCCTTGCTTATTCTGGCAGCGATATCTGGGAGTGGGGACAGGCCAGGAATTCAGGTTTCATTCCAGGCACTAAAATTCGCTTTCCCAAATGATGATGGAGCAGGCTGGTTTTTGCAGTGGGTAATTGGAGCACTTTGGAAAGCAAGCAGTCATTGGTGTGGGTGCTCAGGGGAGCTGGGAATTCACCTTTGGTGTCAACGTTTGCTGCAGCGGTGACCRAGAGGGAAGGGCTGGGACAGCCAGGTCACAAACACAGTGAATTTTTGTGGGGGARGAAATGGGCACAATTGCTGTGCAAGTAATAATTAGAAGGAAAATCYGCAGAGTATTGAGTGATCCAAATGAGAATGATAATGATCTTGTGAAGAAGGCCCTAAACATCTAGAGAAATCACATGGGAATTTTGAAAATTTCRCTTCTGTGTTCCTCCCTTCAAATATGGGCTCTGCACTGTGTTAATATGGGGATTGGTTTGGGGTGTTATTTTTTTGATGCTGCCAATTTCTGTATGATTTTTTCAATTTCTTCAGAAAGTCAAGGAAATGTGTCAATACTTCCTGGAGGGGCAAAATTTTGATTTCTCTTTATATAAAATTTCAGTGCATGCTATTTAGACACAATGCTACTCTGACTCTCATYGAGCTGGTTTTAGTTCATGCTTGAACTGGAAATTTTTCTCCCCTTTTTTGCACATATATATCAGTACTAATAAGTTTATTTAAGAGCAATAGCTGGCAAGTTTCCAGAATGTAGAAGTCTCTGGATTAACCATGTACAATCATATTTCCTTCAGCAGTGGGAAGGCAGAAATAAGGTGCGCTTCTCATAACAGAATCTTTTCAAGGAATTACTGGGGGAGAACACCAGTGACACATTTTGGTATTTACTAATGAGTTGGAGCTGCTTGAGGTGCTTGATTGGCTGCTGAGAATGGGGTTTGGTAATGTCAGCTCTGAGCGACGTCACCTTCCTCTCATTAAACAAACTCTCCGCAGCCGTCCCAAAGGGGAGGTAAACACAAATTTCACTMTAAACAGGTTGGTCTGGCTGCCTTAAATGGACTAAACTGTGACAAGACYAAGGACAAGCAGAGCTTTGGCAGGGTTACAGTCTAAATGGGAATGAGACAAGAAAGAATTTGGCTTGTAAGARAATTTTAAGGGACCATTGTCAATTATTGCAAAGAATTCCTATAAGGAAGGTGTGGAAGTTTAAACCATTTCAGGTCTTCAATATGAGTCTGTGGGCAAGTCTAAGAATTAGACTTTGATGATTTCTTGGAGTATCTCCAAATATTTTTGGCTTGGTTTATTAACTGAGCAATCCTCCCACTCCAATTAAAAGCAGACCCATCAAACATTCYTGCAGTATTTGGAGTCTTCTGCAACGCAGAATGTTACGTGGTTGTAGCAAAATGCAGACCACTCCCCGTGCATTTCTTGCTTAACATAAATATTTGCATGGTCGCTGTATAATAAATATATATAAATATTGGCCATATTAAAAATCAATATTTCTAACAATGCCTGGGAGCTCTTGGTCAGTCTTTGAATTCTGACATTGATAGTCCATTATTTAATCAACTGTAGCATTATCTTATCATGCTGAGGCCTCCTGATTTGTTATTACATACTTGTAATAACAAATGAACCTACACGGATCCTCAAAAGCAGATGGCAGAGATAAATGGTCTCTCTTGAAATTCAAGCACTGTATAAAATATCAGATTTGTCTCAAAGCAGGTAAAAGTAACTTAAGAAAATTAAGGCAAAACATGTGACTACTTGTGTTGAGAATCTAGAGGGGTGTGCACAGCAGCAAACCAGTGTAAATCACCTTGAATTAACTGCACTGGGCAGGATTTTTWCTGAAGCCAGATGCTTCTAATAATGGGGAGGAAAACTGAAACAGAAAACAAAAATCTGGCTCCTTGAGATTGTACTGGATGGAGAAATTGATGCAGTAAGAATTTGAAAGGTAAAGGAAGTGTGTGGGCTGGCTGCTTTTCCTTTTTGATTTTGGTTTGGTGGTTGTTTTTTTTTTTTTTTTTTTTTTTTTCTCCCTTCTCCACAGACAGTACCTATTGTACCTTCCTGTCCTGGACACAATTCCAGGAATACTTTATACTTTGACATCATCTTCACTAGATGGAATTCTTTTCTTGCTTTAGTGTGCTGTGTTAAGTGCAGGAATGGGCAGAAGGGTTACAGCAGCAGGTTGTGCAGATGTGGTGTGATTATAAAGATTCTGTCATACTTGAAATACAACTTCTCCCATGGAAGATGCTGGATTTACGAACTAAATCTGGGARTTGTAATTAAACAAGGAACACTGCTTATTTCTAAATATGACATTTAACAAGGAATGAGAAGGCAAACAAGAGAATTGAGTCAAAACAAGCACAGAAGCCAATCACAGTTTAAGGAMCAAATAACTGTTTATCTAAGCCAACTACATCTTTTTATACACCAAAAAGGCTGTGATTTTTGTTAATGCTCTTGCTGAAGTTACTCATTTTGTGAGTCCAGTTGTTGGGTTTTTTTGTTGGTTTTTTTTTTGTGTGTATGTGTGAGATCAGCCACATTCCCTGGGACCTGCTGTGACAAATGTAGCCCTGCTTTGAGCAGTGCTGGGTAATTGCTTTCTCCCTGGGAACTGGTGAGGCTTTCCCAGTGCYTTTTGGGGTGTTCAGGCAGATGTTTGACTGCAATGCTGTTGTCAAAAACATCAGTGAGGAAGGGAGGGAAGCACAAGCTCCATGACAGAAATCATGAGCTGTGTCCAGCTCTCCCTTCCCTCTGGGCAGCTGGGGCAGAACAGTGAGGATGGCTGCAGCTGATCCCAGCTACTGAATATTACTGACTGAGTGACAGAACTGCTCCTTTTTGTGTGTTGAAATCAGGTTTTCAGCTTTGGAGAGGCTGGAAGGAGAAGTGTGAAAAGGCATGACTTGCCTGCTCTCTGCTCTTTTCCCTGAATTCTGTTCTCCTTGTGAAGTTACCTTTGAAATCTCACTTTTGAATCAGAGGAAAATTCTCCTTTTGCTCCCCAATCCATGCTTCTTGTTCATCCCCTTTCCTGATCAGTATGGATTGGTACCAGTGGAGGGCTGGTACAAGAATAAGATATAGTATTAATCACAAAATTACTACGATATGTACAATATGAATAATATATTTATAATTTTAAAATACAGAAATTATATATTTATAGAAAAATATAATAATATACATTAATATAAATATCAGTTTCTTTATGTAAAAGGTATTAACTCAGGCTTTTAAAGCACCACTTTTTTGGGTTTTTTGTTCTTTTTTTGTTGAAGTTATAGGTTTAGCCCCATCCCTCTCGTGAGGCTGCCCTTCTTGTTTCTCACTTACCTGAGAATCCRTGTGGGATTAATTCTGCACTGGATAGTGTGGTTGCATCTGCCATCTCATCTGTCACRCTGCACTGGAGCAGAGTACGCCCTGTGCTTTTGGCTTCAGTGAGATTTATCTCCTATTAATTGTCCCAGACCTTCACCGTTGGCTGATGTAAATTCTTTTCAAATCTCACACTCCCCGTGAGAAAGGTTAATGGTGAGTGGCTGGATTTGCATGACAAACCCAACGATGCAATTGTTTCCTGACAGACAAGGGGCAGCAACAATTTCAGTTTCCTGAGTGAGTTTGGGGACTGTTTTTGTTATCATCTAAAACAAGGCTCTGCTCTGCCTGTCCAGGCTGATCTGCTTTGTCCATCCATCAGCAGAGCTGGCTGGCCAAGGAAAAAAAGGAAGAATGGTGCTCCAAACGAAATAAAAATAGCAACAGTGGAAAACTGACTGAAAGCCATTTTAATTCATTGAAAACCAAAGGAATGTTGAGTTTCTATAATGGTATTTCCCATTGGATTCAAATTGCCCCCTTTACAGCAGTGGTCATAAATACCTTTTTCATTGCTTCAGGAATATTATTGCACATCTGGACTAAATATGATCAGTCTTGCACACTGCTGGTGCTTTTGCAGGAATGGACTGTGCACAAGTTGGGAGGGAGAAGGAAACTTCTGATCTTCTCCACATGTGGTGGGTTTTAAATTGTTTGTGAGGGTTTCAGAGAGTTTTGTGTTAGGCTAAATGGGAAGCCAGAGTCTTTTTATAGTTTTGTTTCCCTGCTTTCTTGGCTCTTGTTATTTCTGGTCTTGCAGGAGTGGTGTCYTAATTAAAACATTCTGCCTTCTGAGGCCTGTTGAACATATGTCAATTGTGTTTTTAAATGAAAAAGAAAGGTCAAATGAAATGGAATGAGAAAATCTGTTGGAAACTTTAATTTTCTGACTTATGTTTAGATGTTTGGTGCAGTTTGCTTCTCTGAATGCCTCTGTATAATTAAATGATTACGAGTAACTGTTYTGTGGGTTTTTAAGCTGTACATATTAAAAATAATTTTCTAGTACAAAAATACAGAATTATGCACTCTTACTGAAATAGAAGCTGTAATTTAAGATGCCTTGGTGTGGTAATGAGGATATTCTGTCTTTAGCTGGAAATCTCAGAAGAATCTGTCTTAATAAAGAGMTGAGGTTTATTTATAYGTCCTRATTTTTAACCCTGTCTCTTTGAGCRYTAAAAATTAGYATTAATATCMCATTAGTAACCCCGTAGGTGATGGATTCACTAAGTACAATGCTTAGGTCACTCTTTTTTGTGGTGCAGCGTTCATCTGGTTGGCTGTAGCAGGTAAAGGAGCCCCAGGCTGCTGTGGGTTTTCCATTCCCGTTCTTTTGTGCTGATGGCAGCTCTCCCAGTGATCCTGCAGTTCACCCAGTTATCCTGTAGCTCCTGGGACAGCTGCAGGGACTTTTCTCAAGGGTTTCTTGRTGCTGCTTGTGGCTGTCTGAAGGTGTGGCCAAAAAGGAAGGTGGAGGTGAGGTCAGGTTGGAGTGAGCTGSCCCCCTCCCCAACTCCTTTCTTCTGTTTTATTTGGGGAAATACCCCCCAGGAGAGCTGGGATGCCCCTGTGTCTCATTGTTTTCACCTCTCTGCTCCCCCTTCATGTGTTTTTTTTTTTCAAAGCAGCATGAGCTAAGGCCTGGGGCTTTCCATGAGCACTACAGCATTAGCAGAATGTAAATATATGACACTCGAGGGATCTCTGTCCAGAAATCCTTCCCACTTACATAATTCCTAAAGCCTGACAGCCTCACAGTCAGGAGAGCTTTTACCAAAGCAGCTTCTCAGCTGTGGTAATAAACTTGTGCTGGTGGGCTCAGGTAGCTCCTGGYGCTGGAAATGATCTTTATTCTGCTTGTGTGAAGTGCAGGTGGAGGATTWACACCTCTGTGCAAGCGTGGGTGTGTGCAGAGGGCTGGCCTGGCCTGTSAACCACTGGATGCTGGGGAGAAAAGCTGTTTTTATAGTCAAAATGGCTGGCAGGCCCAGTGCAGTGCAGAAATTGGAAGAATTCTTTCAAAAATTGTGAAACAATGACTATCTGGATTGTTTRGACAATGAGCTTCATGTACCACTGYGTGATAATCAGTAAATCCAGGCTAGGCTGCTAAATGCAAAATTATTAGCATAATCTGAGATTTACCTATTTAAACAGATAAAATCTTCGATAGATTTCATCTTTGCTGTTGGATCTCATTTCTGATCGTGTTTGAAAAACCTCCCTGAAGTTTTTACAGTGCTGTACTTAACAAGTTTATTAGACAAGCAGAGCTAGACAACAAYTATATTGGTGACTGAATTTTGCAATTTATCGCTTCTGTAATTGACATGAAAGGTAAATTCTCCCCTAATCCCAATTTTAAATTTAAATCTCTTGCTGTTATTTGGTTGAATGTGGGACTGAGGGTTTGGCTGTGCACTGATGTTTTAGTGGTGCTTTGGGACAGATTACCCTKGCTCATTCTGAGAAGAATACGGAGATGTTTGAAAGGATTGGTGGGGACAGAGTGGACAGAGGGCTTTGAAATAGCATCAGGTTCCTCCTGAGAGCCTGAACTCATCCAAAAGAGCTGTGAGGGATCTTAATCTGGAACAAATGCCATGTACATKATATAAATCTTGGTTTATTTAAAACAATTGCAAAAACCTTTAAAATCCTGATACTTGTGAGTGTTAAATATGCTTCAAAAGAAGAAAAGTCAGTGTTGAATGTAAAAAATATGGAAGACAGATAGAAAGGGAAGGAATTTGTAGAGCTACTGAGATAAATACATAAAGAAAATATCTTCTAGGAACAGAGAAAAATATGTTCAGGATGCCCACCAGCAGAAAACCTTGCAAAGATGCAGCTAAAATGAAAAGCAGTGAGAGAGTGAAGAAGGTAATGAGGAAAGAACAAGCAATTTCTGCGCTGGTGTCTGAACTGAAATGAGATTACATATATTAGTTATAAAATCCTCTTTCWTTATAAAATGATTATTTCAGCAGCAGACACAATTATGAGTGAAGAAAAATGGGCAATGGTTCACAGGCTGGGTATTTGTTACTTTAGAATTTTTCGTGGTTAAATGCAGATTTTTTTAAATTATGTTAAAAACTAAATATATATTCATTGGTAGGGTAATTAATAGAAAACATTGGTGGGAACTGCTGTTGAGAATTAATGTAACCTGATGTGGTGCTGAAAGACTCATTAATAACTGACTGGGTCATGTGTTGTGAATGATAAATCTATTGAACTGCAAATACCTGAAAGCTGCTTTTACAAATTTTGGGAACTCTTTCCTTGTGAATTCCTGCAGGTAAAGTTACAATCCTGTCCTCTTTTCCTCTCCCCAAAGGCAAAGCAGGGAGGAAATAACTGCGTGAAATAATTGTGTGTAACCATTTTTGGGGGGGAAGATCTTGTTCTTATTTACTCACCTGTTTGTTTCTGAGGTGATTACAGGAACCAACACTTGCACGTGAGGAGTGTGGGAGAATAAACTGTTTGTCCTGGCTGGTGCTGTGTGAGTGACAGCCTGGTGATGGATGTTCTGGGCACGTTTTGACTTTGGGGACAGGTGTGCCAGGGCAGGGCACAGGGCAGCAAATGAATTCTGTCACGAGACCAACGCCACGTTTCTCCAGGACTTGGCAAGTGCAGCTGCAGTTTGGCATTTCTGGGTGTTGTTGTTTTTGGTGCTGTCAAATGCCGTCTCCTGGCCGGGGTTTGGTGCTGTGGCTCAGGGCTGGCAGCAGCCTGGTGGGCTGGGCAGGAAGGGAATGCTCTGATAAAGTCTGGGATATGAGTTTTAGGGTCTGGCTTCTGAGCTGTTTGTCCCTGAGCAGTACAGGCAGTGGATCTGTGGGGTCCTGTGTCAGTGACTCGCAGCAGGATGGGTTTGTGGAGGAGGAACTGTAGCTCTGTTTCCTGGGGTTATCCTGTAAAGCCTCAGGATTTTCCCCTTATCCTCAGATCTGTGCTGAAATCCAGACAGAGGGCATAGCACTGGGGAGCTGTGGTTAAGGAAGGAGGGCAGTAGCTCACCAGTGAAGCTTTGCTGTGGTTAAAACCCTGTTTGTGTTAACTTCTCAGGGTGGACCTGCCCCGTTTCCCAGTTTTGTGAGGTGCATGTCCTCACAGTGAGGAGCTGCTCTTCATCCCTGGATAGGTGCACCATAATTTGAGTTGGACAAAATCTGAAGAACAGGACCCTTGAGGTGATGGCCATGGTGGTTTTGGAGAGAAAAATAAAGGTATAGATAAAAGAGCCTTTCAGTAAATGGTTTAAGATGCCAGCAGTGGGTAAGGGCTGGCAGATGGGAAATCTTTGATGGATTAATTTAGAAAGCAGAATTGATCCAGTTGTGCGAGTGCCTGGTCCTGTGAGGTGCTCTAGGATCCCTTATGGCCTCCACTCACCATCAGGGAAGGGACAGATGTGCCAGATGTGCTGGTCCCAGGAGATGCCCTWCACATCCCCAGGGACACTGCGTGCCATGAAGTGTTTGTTTATCCCACTCGAGGCACAGTGTGTGTGTCCAGAATGCTGGCCAGCTGCAGAACCCTGCAAGACGTCCCCTCCCATGTCACAGCTTTCGTAAGGACGTGCAGGCATCAAAGCCTGGAGAAAGACACAGTCTGGGATCCAGAATGTGACACGATCGTGCTCTCARTAATTCACATTCCTTTCTGAAGAACCCATTGCACAATTTGGCAGAGATCTCATTTCTGGTGTGGTGAGAATTCACAGTTCTCAGAATCTGTGTACATACGATGTGTAATATCTCAAGGAGGGCTTGGCTACCTCAATACATAGTGATTTGCTTCCTCAATACATAATTTGCTCCTCTTGCATCTTTTTGTCTTTCTTTCTACAATGCTTTACCTTTTCCTTCTTTTCTTTATAATTACAAAAAAGTTAGAATCTTTTGTGTATTCCATTCRGAGTTTGATCTGGTATTTTAAGTCTGAATTTTTTAAAGTTTTCTTAATTTTTTTTAAATTTTTAAGATTTTAATGGCAAAGTTTCTTAAAATTACTGACATATTATTATATGGGTAATTCTACCGAGATTATCAGCTTTGTAAAATTTCACTGTAGGAGACTGGGGGTAAATCTGTGTTAGGGGGCAGTTTTTGCTCAAAATCAGCTCTGAGCAGTAGCTGTGGGTTCCAGCTAACCAGCATGTGCATCAAAATGTTCTTTTTTGGAGGATTTCTCCCATTGCCCTCTGTTTAGTGAACATTGGGCCAAACATCAGTTTCTGAAGAGCCCTGTGATTGCAACAGTGCAGTACATTTGGTAACACTTGGAAGTGCTGCAGTCATTTCCCCTTCCTGTGAGTTCCCAAACATCCTCATCGGCCCCGAAATTGGTGATAAACATCTCTGCTCACCATTTGTTTGGGTCATTTGTCTGCTCTACCAAGTTCTGCATAATAACTCATTGCTACACTTAGAGYGAGGCTGCTGACATTTATTTCTTGGGACTTGCAAGAAGGAACATCCAGAGTTAGTGTGGAAGTACAAAAATAATGGGGAGAACTTGGGAGAAAAGCTTCCTAACAACTTATTCCCTAAAATCTTTGGAATACACAGTGGAGAGATGTTGTATGTTCTCAGTTACTTCCCATCTGCACCAATAAAATTAAGCTATGCCATTCTTAAATTTTATTTTGAGTGGCTTTAATTATGAGCAGATTCTTACTTTTTTTTATAGACCTGATATGCAATCTGTTTCTTTTTTTTTTTTATTCTGCATCTTCATCCCTACACGAAGAATTGATGTAAAACTCATGGAAGTAGCAGTATAAGGATGGAGTATAAATTTCCCAGCTGTTATTAAGAAAGTAGGCCAACACAGCTCATATTTACAAAGGAAAAGAGATCTAATTGTCAGCTCTTTTAAAAACAAAACCCAAAAAACTGCTTGACCATCTGTCCAGTATGGGTTGTTTTTTTGTTGGGTAGTTTTTTTAGGGAGCCTCCGTAGGTCAACAGTTTCCAGGCTTGAATACAGTTAATTGCTGTGGTGGTTTTATTAATCTCCATTTTAATCTTGCCAAGCTTAAAGTTTGAAGAATGACCACTTTGATTTTTTTTTTTTTTAAATCTTAATAAATAAATGAGGGAAGAAGGAGAATTCTGCCAATTTAGCTATTTTCAAGTTTTTTATCTCCTTTTAACAGTAGCTTTGAATGATTAATGAGACCAAATGCCTTTTAGGTTTGTCTGCCAGTGGAAAAGTATACCTGAGCTCGTTCAAGTGCTGTTAATGAAAATGATAAAAGCAGTGATTTGTTATTGCTGCTGCCATTAGTTACTGTTTTATGAATCATATGATCTGGTGAAATACTGTTATTGCCCTGCAGCTGGTAGCACAAGAAAAATCCAGCAAGAGCAAGATCTATCACAGGTAACCACAAATCTATTTGGGTGAAAAGAACCCTCTTTTTTTTCAAAAGGATGTGATTTGTGGACATGGGGGACAGGAGACCAAACTCCTCCCCTCTCCCAATCCTAAGATTTTTTTTTATTTCTAGCATAAATCTAAAATTAATAAGCCCACAATAAGGGTTGGTAAACTTGTGATCTGTTATTAAAATACCCACTGAACATTTCATGCCATAAAAATGTATTTATGAGTCCCTCTGTGATGTGCCTAAGTGTTCTGTGGATGTTTTTTCCTCTTTGTGGATAATCTCCTTACTGTGTGGAGGAAGGTTCTATCTAGGATCTGCTTCCATCCAGAAATTGCTGTTTCTAAGAGTTCCTATGATTTTTTTTCCTTTGCTGTGGCATCTTGCAGGCCTAATCAAACTCAAGTCCCATGCTCTGTACACCCAGCAGAAGTTAATAAYAGCAAAAGCTGTGCTACCCCAAACTGGGTTTCCTGTGGAGTCTTTGCTTGCTGAGTGGTTTTATGAGCTAATAATCACATATTTGTGTGATAATCCCTTTATATGAGCTCAGTGCCAAAGGAAAGGATTATCTCCTGTAGCAGGACTCCCTTCTCTTAAAACTCTGAAGTTGTCTCAAAGCTTTCTGTGCTGGTAGAGGTTGTGCTCAGCCTTTCTTTGTGTTCTGCTGTGGACATACACATGAATCCTAGCTTGAGAATTTAATTGAAAATGATGGATGAACAGAATTTTTGGGGCCTTAGGTAACTGGGAAGTTAGAACCTGATCACTTAGATCACATGGTGTCATTCCCATGTCGCACATAGGGTCACAATTTACCAATATAACTACATCCAAAGCCAGACATCATCTTATGCACTTGATATTTGTTAATCACATGCTCATCTGTCRTCAATAAATCACTGATCTCTCTCTCCAAGAGTCATCTGAGCTGTGCACCACAATAGTGCTGCTAAGAGATTAATGGATTGAAACWTTACCATAAAATATATTCACTAGCAAGAGGGGACAACTCCTTTTAGTCCTTGGACAAATGCAGCTGGAGAAGATGCCAGAAAAGCCCCTGATTTTCTATGGCTTTCAGACTGCCCTGAAGTCTGTTCAAAGTATCAAGAGATTCCAGATGTATTTCAAATCCATCTTTTTACCTTAAGACTAAAACAACAACAAATGCAGCAATGCAGATATGTTTTTCTCCTGTGAGATATAGTCAAGTAAACATTTATTTCCCAGCAGCAAAAAGTACTTTTTAAAAAAAAAAATATTTCAAACCTCTCAAAGCAAGAACACTGAAACCATTTTTCATTTTCAACCRTTCTCTTTAATTTACCATTGAATTGTTGCTGTTAGTCTGAAGACTGTGTTTGAGCTTTTGGTAGAACTGGGATTCCAGAAATCGTGGGTAGGAATCTCTCTCCATGTGCCCGTAGATTATTCTCTGTGCTTCATCAAAACAGAACTGTGTTGGCTCTTGAATATTCCTTAAAATTGCTTTCCTAGCAGGACTGTCAATGTTTATCTGAAACACAAAGGGAAAAGCCAGTTTAATCCTGACTGTTGTGAACTGTGAAGGTCTTTCATARGTTGGGATCTTCCTTTTCCAGAGGAATCATTTGAGTGGCCCCTTTTAAAATGCTGCTGTAATTTCAATTTAACTTCCATTTCAATATGACTGTGTTTCATATCCTCATGATCATGTTTTTTAGAGTGGTACCTAAAAAAATCACTAAGGTTTTTTTTTGGAGTGGTACTTACTTCTTATGTTAATAGTGCACATCAAGAAAATGTGGAATTGGTGTGTCCTGAAGCTCTAGAAACCACACAGCCAATAGCAAGATACAAACACACACTATTTTACACAAAAATCACACAGTTTATTTATAACTGTCCTGATTTAAGCCTTTACATTTGATTAATGAATTTGTGGTTGGCAATACTGACATTTCTCTTTTGGAAGTGCAAATATCTTGCTGAGTTTCCTATAGCTGCACATGCTAAAAAKAAAAACTGGAAAAAAGGGACAAGAATGCACTGTCTTGCCAATTGGCATTTKAAACCAAGAGAGGGAACTTTAAAATTTGCTCAAGTTTTGGATTAGAAGGAGTGGTTAGGTCATTTAAAGCAGCAACTGCTCTCAGCCAACAGTTGGGAATCCAGCTGATTTGGGTTTGGCTTCTCCTCCAGTGCCAGCAGGGAGGCTGCATTTTGAGAYCCTATAATAATTTTATTGTTACACATAAACCAGAAAATCATCTCTCATGGTTCTTTAGTTGTGTCAGCCTGCCAGGGGCAGTGGCAACAAGAGCCAGTGTTGGCTTTTGCAAAGGGAGCAATAAGCAGGAATGTTTAAAGGTCACACAGCATGTCTGGCTGAGCAGGAATGTCTTTTTTCTATAGCTTCTTGTCAGGGAAAAAAAAAAATCAGACATTTTACATACAAATTTGTTGTTTTGCTTGACAACAAAAAAAGTTAACCTCTCTCTGAATCTTTTTTTGCCCATTTTAYAAAGGGGACAGCATTGGGTGGGTTTGTTAGTTTGTTCATTTACATTTACTCTTGGAAAGAACTAGATTTAATTTTTTAATTTATTTATGTATTTGTYGTGGGTCTGCTGCATGACAGTTCAGGTGTTTTTGTAAAATAAAGAGCTCATGATATTGTAGTCACCTCGTTGGGAGCCTGGGGCTGAATGTAGCTCATAAAAAGCTTCCTGGCTGTGGAAATCCTTTTCCTCTTTGATGTTATCTTCTTATAAGCTTCACAAGCAAGCCAGAATTCTATGTTTTCATCACTGTGTTCTGTCTTCAAGTAGGTCTTGTAGATCATAGGCCCATCTAAAAATATTTCAGAATTTATGTTACCTGTCTATATGCATTACCTTTAGAGTCCTTTGGAGGCAATGGGGACATTTATAAAGCAGTGTAAATCTTGATTGTACCCCTATAAATATTATTAGATTATGTCAAAATTGGGAATTTATTGCAGTGTCCTCCCCCTACCCTTCAACCTTGCATTTTCCTGCACATGCAGAATTTTCTAGTCAGTCTAATCCCAGAGTAAATCTAAAGCAGGCAAACACTTTGCCCACCTTTCATAAAGAGCTGCAAATCCACGGAGTTTAGAGTCTCTGTTTTTTTATGTGAGTACACTTTTCCATTTCCTGATGTCATGAAGCTTTTCAATCAAAATTCAACATGTGGTGTTTTTATGTGCAGTGAAGGAGGCATTTTAAGAAGGGCAGCATCCTCAGCACTGCTGGGAGATACAAATGTTTTATTTAAAGGAAACTTTCCTGCTGGTGCAGCATTCTGGGCTTTCATATTTCTGAAGATGTTGAGCACTGCCTGTCATCTGGCAGAAGGGGTGATCACATGTGTGCCTGCTGCTTCTGCAATAATTTTATGGTTTTGTCTCTTTGAACTCTTTTCTGCTGTGGAGTCTCTCCCTGTGTTTCCCCTGGAAAATTTAACATCTTACATTGTTTCCTGATTAAGATTTCAATGGCAACATCTTTTGAGTTACAAATGTTTGTTAATCTTYATGCTCTTTGTAATTTTTCTGCTGTTCGAAAATAATCCCAGTCATGGGGAATAACTTTTAGAGGTTTGTGCTGCGATGTAATTTTTCCATCACCATTTTAAAAAAGCAATTCAGCAGTGTTGTTTCGGACTGCTGCCCATTTGAGAAATTTGGGAGAACTCTGAGCTCTGCATGAGGCAGAGGAAGGCTGGAGAGGGAAAATTCAGAATTGCTACAGCATTGACATTTCTTCCCATACCTGAATATTGGAATTGCTTTCCATGGCATCACCCTACATAGATATGCCACTATATGGTGTCCTTGCTGCACACAGGATTTCCCAAGCCAGGTTTTTTGCCATTTTTCTGTTAATCTAAGTTGTTGTTCAGTGCTCTCAGCGGGGATGTGGCAGATAAACACACCCCCCTCACATGTCCTTAAAGGAATTGTGTGATTGTAGAAATGGCAGTTTTGGGAAAGCACTTGCAGCGTGCTAGGCTATTTTCAGTGTGATCATGCTAGGCACGTCACACAGAGCTGTTTCTCATTAATTCTCTATAAGGCAGCACATATTATCCAGCAGGAGTTATTGATTTTGCTTTGTGGGAGCTTTTCTCAGCCATCCATCTGGGATRCAGGCACACAGTTACTCACATTTGCTCCTTAACACACTTTCAAAAGACTGGGACCATTGCAGCACTTCCTCCAAGGACACCCTTYAGAAAAAAAGAAGGCCATTATTGCAGGATTAGCTGTGGTTCAAAGTATGAAAAAATTAATTACATTGTTGAAAATCTGTCCCCTAATTTAAATATGAGCTGTGTGAAACTTACATTTTAAAAAGCTTTTCTGTGTCTCCTAGACCTTGTGCTTGCTATGCTATGGCAGATATTATTCTTGCTGTAACAAATACTCTCAGGGTGCTCCATGTAATTCCTCTGGAAATGGCATCACTTATCTAAATTGTGTTTGGGAGAAGCACATTTCTACACATTTCTTTGGGGACAGGAGTCACCACAGACTTTAGGGAATATTGATGTTTGTATTTAGTAAAAAAAAGTCTTCAAGGGCACAAGATCTTGTTGTGATATTGAAAAACCTTGAACATCTAAGCTGATTTACCAGTAGGAGCTGACTATAAGCCTTAAGCATGAGGTAAATAATGAAAGGTTAATGCAATCTTAGCTGCAAGGGGCTTCCATTTCTCACCAGCTGTTTACAACACACTGTGACACATTATTACGAATCCACGCMGCCCTTGGAGGTGGCTAAAATCAGATTTTACTTTCATGTTTGCTATTCTTAAGCAAGAAGTTCATAAGCTTGTGGGAGTCTCCTGCCTGGTTCTGGGAAAGAGCGTGGAAGTAGCGAGGTGAGAGACTAAACAATTTAAGGAAAAACAAATGTTTAAGGGCACAAGCTCCATTTAAGTGCACTGAGCTCCATTTACACCAACTGATTTTYAAGCCTTGCAGTTTTTGGACACCAATGCTGGTAACTTGGAAAAAATGCTTGTGCTTATATTAGTGGAAGAAAGGACAGGGGACGTATTCCAGTGGGTGCTTTCCGTCCTGCGTCAGCCAGATTTGGAGCAAGATCCCTTCTCATTGAGTATTTGGATTTCATGGGAGCTGTGATTTTGTCAACAGCTACTTAGTAGCACAGTGTTTTTTTTTAAATTTAAATTAAAGTTGAAATTGGCTTTGGTGTGAGTGCTGCACGATGCTTTATAGATTTCTGCTGCAGAACAGCCATGAGCAGCTTTTTCAATTGGTGATAGTCCATTTATTTATAACACGATATAATTCTCTCTCTYTCTGAAAAAGTACATGCTGTGATTAGCTGATTATTGTGTCAGGCTTTCCCGATCAGTCTGACCTGGTCAAAGAAATACAGAGTAAGAGAGATGTTACCACTGTTGAATTGCAATGTCAATAAYTCTCTGATAACCCTTGCCAGTAAAAGATATTTTTTTCCCCTTCTTGTGAGCTATCAGCCTTCTCTCTGTAAAAATTCATAAAGCATGTGGTTATGAGGTGTGAGAATCTTTAGTTCTTTGAATGATTTTTTTTTTTCCTTACAAGCTAATTCTGAGTCATATTTGCTGTTCCTGACGCAGATAATTTTTCACCTCTGTCAGCACTGGCCCTTGTATAGAACGAGTGACAATCCCGTCTGTCTTGCTGAACATCAGCAGGAGAACCATCCTATTTCCATTTCTGATTATTTGTCTTTGGCATTAACCTGTGAAGCAGAAAGWTGGGGCAGCTGACACAGAGGAAAACCTTTTTTCCTTTTTCMTTTCCTTTAAAAATCAGGAGAATATGAAGGGCAGTAAGGGAATAGGTGATTATGGTCTGTATCAATGCCACTTTGATAGCTGCTGAGCTGATAGCAAATGTCTTGCTGCACTGATTTGGTGAAGAACACCTATCACACTGAAAAGGAATATTCTCCAAAAATAACTGAGGCTTTACAGCAGGGGCTCAAAAATTGAAATTGTAGTGGGAGTTATGGCTCACTTTTTGTACACCCTCCACTGTGAGTGGCTCCCCTCCCTGTCRTGTCCCAGATTTCATCCAGGAAATCTTTGCGAGCACTGTGTGGATTTCTGCCCCCTGACCTCACCCCAATGGTATTCCAGGGGTCCCCAGGTGCTCCTCACCATCATTGGGGAGGGCAGGTGTCAGTAAATCCATTCCATGCCTGATCTGATACCAGCCAGAGGCATTTTGGGTGGAAGGCTCTTCCCCACCCCAGCAGGACATGTCCCCAAATTCCTGGAGGTGTTTGGTCCCCATGGAGCCTGGTGGCAGCTGAGGATCTGCAGGAGCCCCTTGGCCACATCTCTCACACAGCACATGAATATTCACCCTCTGCCAACAGCCTGAATTCTTTAAAAAGATGGACCCCAAATATCCAGCTTACAAATTCTCCACAGGCCCAAAGCTGGRCTTAATCCAGGGATGAGTTTGAGCCAGACCTGTGTGAGATAGGAGTTCCCAGTGGGAAATGGCAGCTCACACCCCATGAGCTGAGAAGGAACTKGCTCAGGAAGAGGTAGGGCTGGGGCAGTGTGACGGTGTCGCATTATTTTGCACAATTTTGGGTTTACAAAGGAAACCTCCACTGTGAATTTTGAGGGGTTTGTCTCTCCTGCTCAGCTGCATGTCCTGCTGAGCATAACTCTTAGCTTTACTTACTTAGAACTGATCCCGTTCTCTTCTGCTCTGAACATCTTGCAAAGCCAACAAGYATTTGGAGTCATCCTCCTAAACATGGAAAACGTGTGAGTTTTGGATCTGCTGAGCTGAGTTCTGGCTTTCTTACATAAAAACTTATAATTCACTCTACGTACAGCAGTGCTATCAGTTCTAAAAGTATTCTTATTTTGTGAATCTGATCTTCATCTAGGAGTAATTTCTGAAGCATTTGACCAAATTATATTTTATAATGTATGACAACTTAAAAAAAAWTAAAATAAATTGCAAGGCGGTCCAGTGGATATCTCTTAGGGAAGAATAAAAATGTTAACAATTTTTCCTCTTTGCTCTTCYAATTATGAGAAGAGATAGAAGGCTGAGCCTGACCCAGAGCAGAATGAAACTAGGAGTCTTTTTTTTTTTCCCTGAAAGCTCAGGGTGACCTGGATCAGAGAGCAGAGCTCAGTGTAAACTGAACAGTGCTGAGCAAATTAAGTGTCTGAGATTAACACTGATATTTGTCCAGCATGTATCTCAAAGTCAATAAAAGTCATAATAAAACCTGCCTTAATATAGATATGATATCCATAAAAGAGGGTGCAATTTTTATTAGGAATGAGGCAGTTAAGAATGTTTGTCTAGGAAAGACAAAATTAAAAAATTATCTTGTGACATGGGGTATGTTTAGTGCTTCTCTTTTGGCTTTCAAGCGATGYCAAATGTTAAATTTACATAGCACTGTAAGTTTGTACAGACCTGCCTGAAATCAAAATAGTCTTAATTAGTTAAACTTGGAGTTTCTTTCAGATTTGGGTTTGACTGGCACATGTTTTTCCATTTGTTCCCTTTAAGCTGAAGCACACAGTGAAACACAGGACAAGGTTCTATCTCCCAGCTCTCTGAAGCTGTGAAAYGTTTCCATTTGCTTTTAATGTTATTTTCCTGGTTTCCCTGATGTCTATATTCAATTTTACGTTATATGTGAGTCTTACCCAGTACATTTCCTGCTGGGCATTGAAACTTCTTAACTTTCCCAACTGCTGCACTGCAACTCCTGCTCACATTCCCTGCAGCTCCATAGGATTGCCARTGCCCAGTGCCTCCTGCCTAATTCAGAATTCTCTGAACTGTGTTCCCTGCTCCATCTCTGTGTGACTTTCTCTCCATTCCACCAGTATTTACTCATCTCAGCCTCTGCCTGAAAGCAGTCTTTGAAAATTACACAATATTCCATATTTAAGATGAAATGATGCATTTGAATTCCAGCGTGTGGTTATTGTTTATCATCTTGTTTTAGACTGTTTTGCCCAATTCCCTCTATTTTSTGTGTTTTGGTGTTGCAGTCATTMATTTTCTATCCACTGAAATATAAGTGAAATACAGCCTTTGTTGGGAGAAATTTGTGTCGGTTTCTTGCTATAGAGAGATACTCAAGAAATATTAGATGAATATTGGATGCATATGAATGAAATACTTTGTTTCTTTTTCCTGAGAACTGGTAGATTATTAACCTAGATGCTTGCTTTAATGCAACRATTACAGTCATGAAATGCAGCATTGTCTTTTGTGCTTGGTATTGGGATTTTTTCTTTTCCAATATTTCTGTATCTATTTCTTGAGGGGTTTTCTGTTTAAAATGGAAGTTGCTCAAAACATAGTAAATATGAATAGAAATTTGGTGAGCAGCAAGTCCCTTTCCCCAGTTTAATATGAGGATACTGCTTTTTTAATCCTTTCCAAAYACAATGTACAATGTCAAAATATACCTAGAAATACCCTTTTGTGCAAAATTCAGTTTTATAGGATATTTTATATTAAGTAACCTAGTTCAGCTACTTCCACCTAAATTCAAAGTGACAATTAATAACTTCTTCTCCAGGTGGTTGYTGCACAAAGTGACTTTTGTGTGAGGAAATGTTGCTGTTCTGAGGAACGATTTAATTTGAGTTAGAGGTTTAAACTTGTTGAGCACACACATTTTCCAAGCACACACATCCAGGGCTTTGTGGTTCCCTCTTCTTTTCATGTCAAACTCATTTCCCAATAGACTGAGGAACAGAGCATGCTGATTTTATCTTTTGCAGTGCTGATTTGGAACATCATCTTTCCACTGAAGTGGAAAGTCTGTGTTTCATGAGTCTGACGCTGTGTGCTTCTGCTGACAATGGTCTTAACCCTAAAATRAGACAGGAGGAGCACAAAAGCTCCACCCTGGAGCAGTGTGTGAGTTGTGGATTGTCTGACCCCACGAGAGCAGCCTGTCACCTGGCACAGTGTCCTGTTATTGTCCTGTCATCTACTGGAAATTGTAAATTCCGTCTGAACTGCTCCATACAGCTTTGTRGTGTTCACATAACTCACCTTGGATCATGGAACTCTTTTCACCCAATATTTACCAAGTGAAGTGTCCTTTCTCTTTGTCTGTTGTGAGACTTTATTATTGCAACAATGCCCTGAGTTCTTTAACGTGTAGGACCTTTATGCACCCTGCAGGACATGGAATCAAACACAAAATGGTACAACTCCTGCAGGAGGAATTGCCTGACTGATAATAAATGAATCCGAGTGCTGGAGTTTATTCATGTCTGTCAAAGAGATAAGCAGTTCTGATCTGGAAGTGACTGTGGAACTGTTCTTATATTTCATATTGGAAAAATATCAGGAAAACTGATTTGGTGCATCAAAGAACAAGATCTGTTTGCTTTTCAAATTACAACATACATTTTGATTTTTCAGCATCTTTATGCTGTGCCAATGAAGCTGTAAAATACAAATGCCACAGCTTTTAGTGCACAGCAGAGCATTCAGTAAAGAGAAACTGATATATAAAAGTTCTAAGTAATTGCTGCTGTAATGTTATTCACTATTACACAAAAAATATATATATTTATATTCATATATAAATAGGGACAAAGCTGGGTAAACCTCAGAAACATTTCCAACACAAATGCCTTTGCTATGCTGCGGTAGCTTTGCATGCCAAGAGAAAAAACAGGTGTTCCTCTGCTGATGCTATACAATCCCTGACAATGTTCCAAAGGACAAAATCTCATACTCACAGAAATTCTTCTTGGCTCGTTTCCCTTGGTTGAAAAGCTTCATTTAGTAGCTGAATTTGCAGGGGTAACTTTCCAAATTTATGGTTTTTTGTTTCATTATGTCCTTTTAGTGTAAATACATGTTTCACTGCCCTTTGCCTGCGGCTATGGCAGTGCTCACACTAATGCCTGGCTCCTTTTTTATACAGATCACARGCACACAGTGGCTGTGGTTTCCATCAAAAAAAGCCCCTTTGGGCTCTGATGCACCACTGATAGAGGCTGTTTGCACTGAAATTATCTTGGCATCTCTGCTGATCAGCTGCAATGACACAAAGTCATACTTTACTTCATTGAAATCTCGCACATGTTGTCCAAATCCTGTGACTAAACTTTTCCATCCCTTTATCAAAGTTCTCTGCATGAAATCTGAAGCCCATGTTGAAATGAGACAAAAGGCACAAGTACCCCTGCACTGAAACCAATTTTGTTTTCACAGGCAGCATTAAGAAGCACTTTAGATTGCTCGGGGAAAGCTTTATTTTCTGCTCTGACCCATTAATGAAAAACTTTTATGTGTTCCTACCTGGCCAACCTGCTCTGGCACAGYATCTGAGGAATATTGGACCAGAACTCTCTTTAGACTTGTTTGAGGTCTTCTACAATTTTTCTCACAGCTCCTGCCCAGATTATGGCCCCATGTTAGGCTGAGCCTCAGTTTCTCTGTTCTGCCTGCTCTCCTCTAGCCAGGGCTTTRAAAGGAGCTGTGCAGCAGCAATGGAGCTGCTGTTTGTGTCAGTGGCACACTCATTTGACACTGGGGCTTTGAGCAAGCAATAGCTCAGCTCCTTGCTGCAAATTAGCTGCAGGAAGGTGTTTTTCTGTCCTTTCTGGGGTAATTGTGATTTGTGATCTCTGAGAGTTTGCCATGGCCTGCTGGGAGGGCAAGGTAGGTCATGCCTCTGGCTGCCCAGCTGTGTGCTGTGATATTTCTCTCAATTTCATCTCTCTGCTCTGTCTCATCTCCTTTTCATCTCACAGGCAAAGCATGAGCTGTGTAGGATTGGAACTTAAATTGAGATTCGAGCCTACAACACCACAGCACACCCATTTATTTTCTTGCAGCTCACCCTACTGGTGCACAGGCTCTGTGTGTGAGGTGTGCATCCCTTTTCCCACAAAAAGGTCCTGCTGGGGAGGAAATGTGTGTGCAGTGCTTCCTATGAGCAAAACCCGGTGTCTGAGTCTCAGCAGCACACCTGAGAGCTGCCCTGTGCCTGGGGAAGGGCAAATATCTCTGTGATCTCTTTTTATTGATTGCTATTTCATTAAATCTCACTCCATATTCATTGTAACATTACGTGGGATTTTGGAATTTTTGTTCCATTTCTATAATGGAATGGTCAGGGGCAAATATCTGTGCGATGTAATTTGAGTTAATTATTGAAATCATCATAATAATCAGATGTTTCAAGTTTCTCTCATCYCTCCCCTTACTTTTAATGTTTCCTGTACAGACAGTTACATACTRATGCATCTGAGGGCCAGAACAAGCTGAAAAATGTCTATAAATAATCTAATTTGTAGAATTACTTAAAATTAAAATAGAAAAAAGGTATCATAATAATAACTGACTCTGGAAAAGTTATAGGATGAGAATCTCAGTTGTGTATCCCTCTAGTGATTTGTATCAGTATTTAGCTATTTGTTCTACGTGYATTTTGTAAAATCTTTAATGTGCTTATGCACGTTCTTTTGCAAAAGTTTGTCTATTCGTTTGCAATAAYTTTTACTGTCATTAAAGGAAAACTAATCTAAAATTTCATTATTAAAATTAATGATAATGAACTATTTAATTTTTGTTTTCTATCARTGATGTCCAGGGACCATAATTTTACCTTTGTAAATTTAAATTACACAGTGACTGAGAGTCAGCAAACCATGACTTTGTTCAATTATTTTCTTTTCCATATTACAGACATTAAAAATGCTGTAATATGGCTTAAAATTGAAAGAAACTTGCTATGGGGTTTTGCCCCTAAGTTTGCTTTTATTGTTAAACCGAATAAAATATTTCAGCAAACCTCTCTTGCCTTGTATAGTGGATGATATTTAGGTGAAGGATTTGTTGCTAATTCCATGTGCTGTTGTATCCTTGAWGATGCTCTGAAGAAAAATTTGAAATTTAATGGATTGCCAATATGATTTTACAATTTGTTTCTCTGCATCAACTCTTTCTGCAACCATCACTCATAGTTTGATACTCAGAAGTGAACCATTTACTCCCCTTTCCAAAATGTTTAAAACCCCTAAGAGTGGATAGTTTAATCGTTACCCAGGTGTGCTGTAAAATGGTGATTTACCCTAAATGAAACCCTCCCTCTTATTTCATACAAATTCCACTAGATGTCACCGGGTGTCACCTCAAGGAGCGGGCTGAGCTGTCGCGTTCATCAGCTCAGGGTGGCCCGGGAGGGTGGCGATGGCTCTGGCTGGGGACATTCCCTGCAGTGTTCCTTTAAAAAAGGGTCTCCTGTAGGCTGGGGACTCCTGTGAGACACTGAGACCCTTGGGATCCCTTGTGCCAGCTGTGGGGCACGGAACAGCTCGGGGATGATGGAGGGATGTGCACACAGGAATCAATTATTGCTTGGTTTATTCAGTGGCTGAGCTGGATGTGCTTTTCAGGGAGAAAATAAGGGAAATGGAAAATAGCAAAGCTGAGAAAATTGCTGTATTGTACCGGGGATACTGAATGTCAACTGCCAGACCTGTTCTTTTCCTAGGATTAACCCTTTTCTAGGATTAACCCTACTTGCCAGCTAATTCAGACAATGCTGACCATCTTGATTGCAGTAATTTTCTCATAACACTGAGGATAATTCTCCCAGATGAGTTCTTGCTCAGACTCCCTTTTGTGCTTTCCTGCACTCACCCACTTAGTAACACCTTCCTTAATTTAGCCACGTTCTCTTGGGGTTTTTTCCCCTCCCACCCTTGTATTAATTATTTCCTAATTGCATTTCTGTTTTGCTGCTGTTATGCTCAATAAACACCTCGCCCACCTAAGTCTGTTCCATGCCAGTGATTGTGGAAGTGCTGTCTCCTCTGTGTTGTACCCACTCTTTCYATCTGCCCACGTGTGCTGCCCTGCCTGCACATTGCCACCCTTCCTTCCCTGGAATTTGGGAATGGAGGAACGCTGCTTCCTGGGATTCATGTTCCGACAATGTCCTACAAGGTCATCTGAAATAGGAGCACTGAGGATGTGCCTGGAGATCCCGGTCCAAACACAGGGAAAGTGGTCAAAYGTCAAGAGGCCCTCGTTAACCTTGAGGAGAACACAAACTGGGTACTCTGATGTGGCTGCTACTCATTCTCATTGCTGTTTGAGTGGGTTTAGTGCAGAAATAAGGGATCCATGTTCTTCTCACTTGTACAGCCATAGGTGTTTCYAGAGAAGGGTTCTCTTTCTCTAATTGCATCTTACTTGGTGGCTTTGACAAATTCTGTTGGGAACTTTCATGATATATGTTTGAAAATAAAATATAAAAAATTTAGGTTCAGTGTGMGACGAAGTTCTGCTCACAGGGATGTGGGGAACAGTGTTCACAGGTCAGACCAGATAAATTGTCTGCAGATGCAGAGATGGTGAAGTAGTTTTTGTTTCTGGGTAGATGACAGCATGGGCTGCTAATAGCCTCTCCTTTCTACATCCATGGCTTTAGGTTTTATCACTAAGGCTGGACAAACCTCACTTCATGACCCATTTCTGCAAACTCTGCTAACCACTGTCCTGCTGGGTGGGAATGGGCTGAAGTCGAGATAGCATTTCTGGAAACCTGACCTCAGCTGTAGTCCCCGGCCTTTCTGTTCCCTTTTTATTCCTAAAAGCTGCGAAGTCATTGGGTGAGCCTGGTGCTCTTCAGCCTCTCAGCAGGAGAGGAAATCACGCCATGAGAAGTTTGGGTTGGTTTTTATGGGAACTTTCATCCCACCCGTCCAGCCAGGCTTCCCGGAGGGGAGTGCTGTGGTTTGAGCACGAAGCACTGCGTGTGTCCTGGGCTCTCTGTGAGACTCTGCATTCACACTTCCACCAAAGCTCGAGGTGAGCAAGGCTTTTCACCCCCCCCCCCTGCAGATGTGTAATCCTTTGGAAGGTGCCAGTTCTTCATCTTGATGTAGTTTAATGTCAAATTATTGATTACAGCRTGGTCCAAGTCAGGATATTTGGCTGCGTTAGTCCAGGGCCTCCCTTTCCTCCATACGTTTGTTCCAGCRCCTGGAGAGCTCCTGGCTGGATTTAGGGCTTTGAGCAGAGTGTGGTCACAGTTTCCTCAGACTGGCATGAACAGCAAGCACATTGCCCAGCTCATGGCTGGTCCAGTTCTGTTTGATATTGAGTCTCTTCTCCGTATCTGAAGCTGCCTTCTTGATTTTCACGGTTGACAAACCATTTGCTTCAGTAAACACCTTGCAGACTTTTTCCATAGGTAGTACRGAAATCATGGGTTACTGAGTTATTAGTATTATGCAGACAGTGTTTATCTTGTTTTATTTTTAAAGTTTGCCCTCTAGTAGCAGAAACCTTCTGACCACAATGACTTTAAAAAGCCCCAAACCCCTTGTGACTCCAGCRATGTTTGCAGACAGCTGTGCTGCCACTTCAGTGTTTTGGCTGTGTYACTTTGAAGAGAAGCATTGCTAATCTGCTCTGCTTCTCTCAGTGGTCCTGAAAGGTTTACATTTCTGCATCTCACGCTCTCCTCAAGCTATTTTTAATATCATTAGTGAAAGGGGCCATGTGATAGCAGGTCACCGAACTGCTTAAGTGCTTAGGCTATTTGAAGAAATTGAAGGAAAATGCTCAGTAGAAAGTAAATGTTGATCATCTCTGGGGTCTTTCAAGAGGGTACTTTTTGGGGATGTTTTGAGAAATCGGGAGGAAAGAGTTCATTTCCAAAACAGGGACATTGGYTCTTGATTGATGTGTGTAAATCCCCCTTTAGTGACTAAAGCCTTTTGAGGCTTTGTCTATCCAAACAAAGCCAGGAGATAAAAGTCAGAGGGGACTTRAGGTTCTTTCTGAGCATCCAACACAAATTTAAATCATCCAATGAATATTAAGCAAGAACTTGTTTTTCAATTGCTGCCTCTGCTTCATGACTAAAGATGTCATTTCAGARAGCTTCATCTGTAGACATTACACATTCTGATACAACCAACTCATGTCTGTGAATGGAAGATGAGAACATCTAATTTTTCCGCCTTCTACTATCTATTTTTTCTTTTCAAACTCATTTCACAACCATAAGGAAGGTGCCATCTGGAAAACTTGTTACTTCAGAGTGTGGGCAGGGATGGGGTGGCACTGAGGAACCCAAGGTGATGAATTTGTGTGMACTCATCACTATCTCAGCTTTAGTTTCCTTCCTGTTTCATTGTTCATAATGACAGAATGTTTCCACGGGTACAACATATGGGAGAGGGTGATATTATGTTATACCATATTTTTATTTAGGATAATATTAAAAATACCTGTTGCAAGGAATTAATTTTTCTGAATTGGAGAGATCAAAGCTAATCTTCTAAATACACATTCAGGGGCTGCTGGATTCTTGAGKCCTTCCCTAGAGAAAACTGCTGCAGAGAGAGGTTAAATCACTTCAAAGTGTGTACCTGAAGATGGTACAGTGATTGATTTTCCACTGGAACACTGACAAACAATGAAAGTGTTTCCTTCAGGGGTAAGGTAGAGCTTTTAATGAAAAGTTTGAGTCACTGCTGTCAAATCTTAAAGCTTTTCCATGCACTGCATCCTGTTTTCCTGTGCTCTTCTGTAGCTGGTGGCCAACCTGATTCAACTGTTGCTTTCAGAGCCACTGAATGGAAAAGCAAATTTCCATTCTCTCTTGCTATATTTTTTCCAAAGAAGGAAAGTGAAATCTAGTTTAAAAAAAGGCCCAGCCCACAGCTGTGAAACCAAAGTGTGACCCTGAGGCTGYTCCTGTGTGTGAACAGAGGGAGATGAGTGCACCCACCCTGCCCATGACCCAAGGGTGGCAGAAAGCACTGAGTCCCTTGGTCTGTGTGTTCTGAGTCATTCAGATCCCTCAGACCTTGATTAAACAATCAGTTTTCTCAAGTCCTGCCATAGCAACAGATTTATAATAGTGGGCTCCCAGCACCCCAGAGCCAGGCCTGGATTTCTGCTGTGCTGTTATTTGCTTGGTGAAATGCGGTCCTGTTGTCAGGGCTGCTGGAGTGGGCTGGAATATCTTTGGAATTAACAATCTGGGCAATTGAGCTTTGCAGCTGATATCAGGTTTGTACTGCAAAGAAGATGAGAAGCTTAAAAATAGCTAACAAAAAATTGTTGGGTTGTATAGAGTGGAATAGTTTACTTTTGTAGAAGAAAAGAAACCTTTCTGCTCTCTTGCTGTACCAAGTAGGTAGGAGCTTGTGGAAAAAAAGTTAGAAGTCCCTTCTACTCTCCTCAGATACTCTGGTCTATCCTGACTGTGTAATACAGGTTGATGAAATTGTTCCGACAGTATTCTCCGCTAGCAACAAGCCATTCAAAAAGAAATAAAAATCTTTATTATCTATGCTATGAAATATGACTTTTGTCAGAAATTTCATGTGGGTGTTTGGCCAAATCATAGAAAAATTGTGAAACTGCAGGGTGAGGAAATGAAGATTGGGGCCATACTAATTTGAGGGATTTACAGTCAAAAGAATAATGTTGCTTGAAGGCAGTGTCTGTTTAGGGGGTAGATATTTCTGATATTTCATAGCTCTCCTTTATCTTCTGTGAGCTCCAAGTCATGCAGACAGAGGCATTGGGTCYGTGTTAACTGTGTCAGAGCAAACATGGTGATGCACCTTGTGTGGGAGGCACAGTTGTTATTCCTACTYCAATTAGTTTTATTCCTAATGATCCTGGAAAATTAATTCGTGTAAGAATRTCAGCTGTAAACTGGTTTATATTGTACCAGGAACATTCAGGTTTTGCAGTCAGACTCTTTCAGGAGCATATACTTAATAACACCACAGACCAGGGTCTTTTCTTCTGTATTTGTTAGCCTTGAAAGGRAGATGGGATTTGCAGTGGTTTTGCTCCCAACACAGATTTTGTCCTTCCCTGGAGGTCCCAAAGTCCCCAAAGGGTGGCAGTAAGAGCACRGTCTGCTCTCGCCAAGAGGTGATGTCTCTGAATTTATAGCTTCTCCCTTCGGYAGAGAGCAGAGTGGGGCTCAGAAAGCTCATGTTATTGTGGAAAAAATGGAAAATTTGCAATGCTGAGATAAAATCTTGTATTGCCACCCATGTGATATCAGTGTCTCATGATGGGAACTCATTAAGACCAAGGCATTCTTTGATTTATTTTCATTACAAGCTCTAATGTCACAAGGTCTCCAACCCTTGAGTTGGGGGAGCGCTGTTGTTCATGGTAACAAATTCATATTCCAAGCATAATCACTTCTTTTTTTACTTTAGTTCTCATCATTACTCACGGTGATTTAGACTACTCAAAACATTTTAAAGCACATTCAGTGCAACATTTGCAGTGAAATGTTGCTGCTGAAATGTGAAATGAAAGAGTTTGTGCCTCTCTAAATCAGCAAACACGGGTGATCCATGTGCTTCACACAGCTTCAGTGTCAAAGGGGATTGAACTATGGGGTCATTTGCTCCATATTTCCTATATTTGAGATTTGATTGGGTGCTGGTAGCTGGGGCAGAATGAAAAATACAAGGAAACCTTRTTTCCTCTGCTCCTCGTTATTTATTTATTTTCTGTTTTGGGGGTCGTAAGGATGGGTCTGTGCAAATCAGTGTCACCCACTCCAGGTGAAAACTTAGGTTGTGAAAAATGGACAAAAAGAATTTCTCTAGTGGTGAAATTAGTATTAGAATGTGGAGATCAGAAGCAGTAACACAGTGAGACTGAAGGGAAYTGTGTATTCAATATTTCACTAATTTGCAATGGAAAAATCACTTCAAATAAGAGGCAAAATCACTATGAAAGTTTATTTTATTTATATCTCAATGAAGAGTTTGTTATTATTTTTCAATAAATTAAACAGCAAAGATGCTACATACCTGCCTGTTGAATACAAACTTAATAAAAATACAGCTTATATCGATCTCACATAATTTAAAACATAYCAATTTTAAGACATGTCAATTTAGAATGTATTTACATAGCACAACAGCATCGTGGAGCTCACACTCACACTCATTAACACAGATTTTTAAGAGAGATGTCAGTCTTTTCTTGGCATTTTCTTGTGATGCCCAAAATTGTCAGTCATCCTACTTTTCCTTCTGGACTTGATGATCTTTTCCCATTGTTCAGCTTGCAAGTCTTGCASTTCCTGACAAAATCAACAGTTCCTTGGGACCTGAGGCATAGTTCACTGCTCCCAGKGCAGCTTCAACTACAATTTTCATATCCTGCCTTGGCTCCATGGGTGTGGGAGGAAGGGGTTTTCTCCTGTGCTGCTTCTGCCCTTGTGGCATCCTCACCAGCTTTTATCCCTCATTCTCGTGGCTGTGGAGCTCTTTCCACTCCTCCTCCCAAGGCTGGGATTTTCCTTGGCAAGATCCAGYCACCGTGGCGGATCTCTTTGCAGGATATTTGTCACAGAGTCTCCTTGGCTCTTCCAACACTTTATTTGGAAGGGTTGCTTTGCAGCTGGTTCAAAAGGTTCAGGTAGGATTTGGATTTTAAAAATCTGGGGTACGAATCCCTTTCCATAAGGATGTACACCGTTTTCTGGGCTTCATCAAAACTCGTGTGAGTTGGGTCTTGAGCTTTTTTGGCTGTTGCTTCCCTCATCTGATAATCAATATTGATCTGGAAAGGAGAAGATAAATGCCATTGGAAACTTAGAAAAATTGTCTCTTCCTATCTGTCACTGTATCTGTCACTTTGTCAGTGCATGGATTTGCAGCCCTGCAATCTGTGGCAGTACAATATCAGAGCTGCAAAATGGGGAAAATCAAATACCAATATCCCAGTTAGGCACTAAAATTGCTCTTCACTATACAAATGTGGTTTGTGCTGGGGTCAGAATTAATACACTGCAACAACAAACTACTTGAGGAACAACCTCCTGTTAACTGAAGTTGTGCTGCATGTCTCCAGTTTAAATATGATCAACATACAGAACTTTTAATTTTCCAGAAGGTCCTGCTGTTTTARAAGACAAGCAGTGTTGTGTGGTGCTTCCACTCACAAACACAGGCTCTCCAAACACCATCAGTGATTCAAACTGGGCTGAGTCAGCGAGCAGCATCATGTGCTGAGCTGCTGAGGCCTTTGYTGAGCCCTGCTGGTGGCTCTCCCAGGGATCAGTCTGCATCCTGTGACTGTCTGTGAGGTCTGATAATGTCACTGCAGACAGCRGTGATGCAAGAAGGGGCCTGAAAGCGTGGCTGTGTCTTCCTCTTATGCAACTGAGGGAGAGTGTGAGCAKCTCAGGAAAGCCACACCCCTCCCTGCTGTCTCTGCACAGAGTGGCTTTGGACATACCTGCTTGATGGCATCTGACTGAACAAACTCCTCATAAATCCTCTCTGCTTTGCCATGCAGGTGGTCAGACTTGGTTTTCTTGTAATCCTCACAGGCCAACCAGAACTCGATGTTTTCCTCGCTGAATTCTGACTTCAGGAACTCCCGAAAGACACCTTGACCACCTAAAGGCASCACAAATATATCATCATTTATTGTGTGATGGTTGTGATCAGAAACAGTGAAATAGATAGCCAGAGGTGTATTGAAATCTGATATAAAATCTTGCCAAAATACACTGTTTTTCCCTTCTTTGACATCCTAAAAATATTCTAATGTTGAGGCTGATGTGAGTCTTCCKAATTGGGTTTAGTGTTCTTAGATCCAAACCCTTGGTGCCAAATTACAGCAAAGGATTCCAGTCCTTCCTAAATGGACTGACTGTCTTAGGGTCCAGAAATAGAGAGAAAATTCCAAATTAAACTGATGTATTATTCAGGGAACGAAGACTGATCAAAATCAGCTATTTGGGGGTTATTTGCTAAACCGAAAATGGGCAAAGGAAAATAAAACCCAGCTTGGAAGCCAAGTTGTAGCGGTGTCCATGCTACACTAGAGCTGTAAAAAACTGAAGAGCAGTTGCCCATTGTCTGACAGTGTTTATACCATGCTGCCACTTTGCCTACTTGGTGATATTAGATAAAATTTTATCCTCAGAGTCAAAACAAAGTCATTCTGAAGTWACAGACTTACTTTGGCTGGCCAAGAGCTTTTCCAAAGATTGTGACCACTGAATAACTTCCTCCRCAGAAAGCCTGAGGGGGCAAGAAAAAGACAAGACTTTAGGCAAGAAAGCATAGGGTTTGGTTTGTGTATCTGAAGGAGACAAATTTTAAAATTTATTATTATATTCCAGGAGCATATGACAGGTATTTACTAAATTTATGGCTTTGTATCTGAGACCCTGGAGATAGCCCATGTGGAGAAARATAATCAGAGATGGAAAAATATGGGACTGTGATGTTATCTTGAATTCTGTTCCTAGGAAAATAATCTTGTACTGTAACTACAATAAAATTATTTTGTACCTGTATTTCTGTTTTCATATTTTTGCAATAGGAATGGTGGTAGCCCTGCTCCTCACTGAGGTGTGAAGCATTGTTTCTTGTAAAATTTTAGAGAACAGATACAATGTCCTTCTGGCAAAAAGGGATTTAACTGAAGTTTCTTCTCCCTCGTTGAAGCAAATTTATCAAATCACTAATTAAAAATCCTTAACTTCATGAACATTTTCGAATTACTGTTTCTAATTAATGCTCAYCTCTCTTGCATTTTGGAAATTCTAGATCTTTTTACAATATTTTTTGTCCTACAAGTAGTTTTGACGTGAAGTATGGTTTACTATACATGATCTAGCTATAATTATATTTTATAATTTGTATCTTTCAATACTTACATGTCKTTTCTAGAGTTGGAAGTCTTGATCCCAGATTCAATATGTGGTACCATGCACTTCAAATAATTTTTGAGATCTGCACCACTGAAACAATGAACAGACATTTTCGTAACCCATTAAAGYTGTGGTTGCATTTAAATTCCACTTAAATAATCTTCAAACTTTCAAACAGAGACGGAAAGCACCATCCTATGACTGAACTCTGGGAATTTACATATCCAAGTAAATTTTTTTAAAGACTGAGGCCCCCACTGTATCCAAATTCTACTTCTGATTACTTAAAGCAGTCAATTAAATGGTATTCCTCAGTCAAGATTTTTTAATGATTGTTGCAGTCCTGGGCTTTGAGCAGGTTTTAGAGTCATTTAGGCTTAAACACAAGGCTAATCCTTAATCCCCAAGATTAGTGGGGTGTTATTTGCATCTTTAATACATGAAATTTTCTGCCAAGTTGTATATACTTACAAAGCCTTCTGCTTCTTTTTATGGCCCTTGCCTTCTGCCAGCTTGCAATCTTCTTTTCCACTTAATTCACTCATGTTGYTGTGGGAGAAAAAGAATCCTGGCATTTTCAGGTTGAACGTGAAGCGCCTTTCGCCACGATAATCCTCCAAGCCCCAAGTGACAGCTCCCGGCCTCTGCCGCCGCCTTTTATTGACGCTGCTGSTGGTGTGAACGGGGCTGTTTATCGTGTCTCTTCATCACAAACCCGGGAACTTCCCTTTTTCAGTGCGCAGTGACGTGAGTCTTTTTCAGAAAGAAAACAGACAGCGGTGTCTCGTGGTTGAGGTTAAACCAGATGAGGCTGAGTTGCTTCGGGGTTGTTATGTGTGGCTGTTTATGTCTGTTACAAAAAAAAAAAAAGAAAAAAAAATCCTCTCTAGAACTTTGAATTCTTGTCCCTTTCTGATTGGTACCCGCAAATCAGAAGTATTTTTTGATTTGATCAAAAGACCTGCAAATCCTGTAGTTTTTTCTTGACAGAATTCACTTGTTGCATGCCTGTGTCCTGTGACTTCATACTCTTCAACTGGTTAGGTGGGCTCAGCAGAATACATGGATAAGGCACTTTGAGACACCCCAATATTAAACTTCTAAATGCAACAGATTATTTGCAAGTCCCCAGTTGCTCTTCAAACTAGAATATAACATCAGGCACCTGCTTTGTTTAGACACTTGCTGTGAAAATATTTAGAAGGGGTTTTCTCAGGAAGGGGTTTTGAAGCAGCAAGAACTTCTTTAATTTGGTTTAATTTTCCAAGTCATGTTATTTGGAAGCATAATGCCATATTTCAGGAATACCTCCCTAATTTTATGTGACTTGGAATCTTTAAATATTGATTAGGTTAGAGTTGTAAACAAATGTGAATATTACAACTGATTTGGGGGAGGTGGGTGTTGTTTGTACACACAAGTTCTACTGCAAAGAACAAACCTGGGATATAAAGCAAGATGAAGATTAAGCGTAACTCTGTTTAGCTGGATGGTGATTTAGATGTTGAAATAATTAACCTGGCTCCTGAGCATCCCAATTTCTGCTTGTTTGCTTGGTTTTTTGGGGGTTTTTCTGTGATATTTCAACAATTTTGTTTTACTAGTAACACACGAAACTTTGATTGCCTATAAGCTCATGAGTGGTGTACGCAGGGCTGCCCATGATGGTGACAGCTGCTGACACATCCCCAGTTTCCTGGGGAACTRTTCTGTGCAGGACTGGGAGCCCAGAGCTGCCTGCAGACAAGGACAGACCGTCAGCATCGGGRTGGTTTTAACCACAGCAGGCTGCCGCTCCCCTGGGTGCCAGCAGTGACACAAATGTGTCTGCAGGAAATATTTATCTCCACGCTATCAGGTCAACACTGACCTTTGAGCAGTAGTAGAGGTATTTACTGACTGCTCCTGCCCCCCTGAACAAGACAAAAAAGGAAGGGAGAGGTGGTATCGGTGCCGTATTTGTTTTCGTATCTCTCGTGCTGGGTTTTGACATTCTGCCCCCTCGGTGTCTCATGGGATTCCCTCAGTTCGGAGCTGTCCTCGGTGSGAGGTCCCATTGCTGGGAAGGTCAGAGAGTTGCTGCATCCAAACCCTTCTCAGAGTAGGGCAATAAAAATGTAAAAGACCCAGGGAAAAATCATTTCCTATCTCATCTCTCTGAACTTTGCAGCCTCRGGCTGAAAGTGGGTCAATGTCTTGAACTTACACCAGCTTGTAGGTACAATAAGCTACCAGTGAAGTTCTGGAGTTTGAGGGATAGAGCTGATTCCTCCAAGAATGGGATGGTTTGCTTGTTTGTCCCTATTATCAGTGCAGGGCTGTTGACAGCTCCTTTACAAGGTGAGGAATGTCTTTTCCCCATTTAAAATGAAATTACTGTCTTTTGGATTTGTTAAACACATCGATGCACACAATGGGTGTTGAGTCATTATTTCCTCTGGAAAGGAATTCTCTCCTGCTACTGAGTGGACCTTCCACTTCACCTTCTTGCAATAAATATTYTCTTGAGTAAAGAAATAATAGTGTTCTTGTCATTTACATCAGGATAATGCTGCTATCACACAGCATTTGAATTGCTTTCCAGGTCACACAACATTTGAATGGCTCCCCAGGTCACACAATATTTGAATGGCTTTCCAGGTACTTTATTTGGTGGAGTTCAGTTGTGTTAGTATGGGATAATTTGCAGGTAACTTGTGCTGTAGAGATACCATACCTCAGGACTCCAGGGGAGGTGGTAACTTTTGCTTTTAGGATCCTAGTGCTGCTGGACTGGAAGGGAGTCAAAAGTGAAGTAGGAATATGTGGAATATCATGCTGTAAAGGTTGAAGATGTTTTGGCTGCCAAASAGACCACCTGGCATTAGCTGATGTTATGTTCTGCTGTTCATATATCCTAAATTAACAGTGCTGTTAACGTAATGGAGAGTTTTGTCCAGTATTCCAAACCACTAAACCCCAATCCCTGTGCAAAACAAAAATCAGTGCTGCTTCTCTGCTTCCCCCTGAGCCAGGACTGTTTGTTATCTTGTGTAAATTCCATGTGAGACTGGCAAGGTAGAAAGACAATGGGGAGCTGTGAGCRCCTGATTTGGAGAAATGATGAACAGTGGGGCCCTAGGAAGATGTTTGGCATGTAAACTTCTAACCTAAGGTCATAGGAAGTGTAAAGAMAACGTAAAGTACCCATTTCCTCCCATCATCCTGTAAACACTGTTCAAACTCTCCAAAACTAAAGCCCACTGCACCCAGTAGTAGACAAATCAACATGGGACTATGATTATTAATCACTTTTTTCTTCCACTGTGGACAAATTCTTTCTTCCTCTGAGTAACTCTGATCTTCAGGGCATCCTTTTTTTTTCTCAATGGAATATTTCACTGATTCACTCTTTCTCTGCAAAGAGAAAGAGTGTCTACTCATGTCTAAGGTTTTAGTTGTTGAGCCCAGTGAAATCAGTGTCCTGATTTCAAGAATGAGAAAAACTGTGTCCAAGACTTCGGTATGTGCACAACTGAAGTGAGAGGGAAAAGAGGAACCGTGAGATTCACGATAATTTCTTTCATTGTTTAAGCAACATTCTGCTTCTGCAGACCACAGAAAACCAGGGAGACACCTGCATGGAATTTCCTAAGTTAAAAACATTTTGGTGATGACARCTTTGGTTGCTGTAAGGGGTTCTGCTTCATGAAAGAATTGAACCAGGTTGCACACATGGRTTAGTTTTCAGTTCCCTACAGCTGGAATGATTCTGTTGTCCTGAATACTCTGACTTGACATTTGTGGTGTCGAAAGTGTTGCTTATTTTCAAATTAACCATAAAAATACAATGCTTCAAACCCATATGCATTATCCATATTCAGGATCACTATCYTTGTTCCCTGTAGACAGAAATGTCTGGTGGGATTTAACACGATACCATGAGGAGTAGTTACCTCCTGGCCCAGCAGAAAGCTTTTCATGTAATTTCTTCCCTCCTAATTTTCTGGGTTTCTTTCAGTTTCATCATGAGATGCTTGGTATCAGACCTGTCTTTTTCATCTCCCACATCCTTAATCTACCTCTATAATACTTTTCTCTATTTCATGCAGWGCATGATGGCAAATTGCTGCTTGAAATACTTTCTTGTTTAGTAAAGATTACTACTATTAACTTTCTCATTTATGAAAGTAAATCACAAAAAGGATCTTTTAAGTTTTTCACTTTTAGGCCTGTTTAGAATAATCTCATTATTTGAAACAAAACCCTCTTTGTCCTAAGCTTGGCACTGCCTCATTTGACTCTGTCCAGTAAAAGGACAGAAGAACACTTTTTGCAGCAAAGCTGTCACCAGCTGGTTTCTACCCTTTTCCAGGTCTCTTGTAGGTTTGTGAGGAGTAATTAATCCAATTTGATGTGCACAGAAGATGCTTGCTAATATTTTCTGATGTGCAACCTGTTTTYTAGTCTTTCTGGTGATCACTTGGTAGAGTGCAAGAGAAAAATGTGAGAAAATTTCCAAGGTTACAGCACTGGACAAGTTTAGTTAAAATGAAAGGGACAGAAAGTTCTGTGAACTCCAAGTCCCATTTGCTGGTCAAAACTATTTCAAGCTTCTCCTTCTGACTTCTGCTTTTTTTGTTTCTCTTTGGTCACTCTTGTCTGGCCTTATTCTCGTTCATTCTCCATTTCAGTCCTGTTTTGTTTCTGAATGTTTCATTTTGGCGTAGGCAAGACGTTTTCTTCCAACTGTGGTCAATTTTCAGATTCTCTGTGCTCTTACTGTTGACCATAAATTTTTCTGGAGTTAATCTGGCCCCATCTGTGCTGTGCTGGAGCCAGAATTGCTGCTGCCCCACTGCAGAACATCCCTTTGCCCATCCCTTAACTGAGCATTAGCTTAGCTATGAAAACAAGTGATTTCTTTGAAACGCGGTTGCCTTTTATGTGACCTAAAGAAATCAACTACTGATAATCCATCTCTTTAGCAAAAGAGGCGCTTAAGGGAAATAGAAACTTGTTTCTGTGGGAGAGGAAATAGTGTGCATTAAAAAAAAAAAAAGGGTTGGGTGCTTTTGAGCTGTAGTGATATTATTGTGAAATGTTTAAAGTGTCTCTCGTGTTATGTAGTCAGTCTATAACAGAGCTGTGGTAGCCATTATAAATTATTCTTAGAATTAATTTGTGCAAAAAGCAAAAGTTTTCTGGAAAGAAAACGTGAGGCTGCTAAGATGAAAATCTTGCTGCTGGTTTTAGTTGTCTCATTTTTGGTGTTGGATTTGTTTGATTTGATTGAGAATTGAGGTTTTGGAGGGCTATTTCTTTTGTTTGCAAGTTGAGATGTTAGCTTTTGCTCCTAATTAACTCAATGAGAGTTTCAATTTTGCAACCAGTAAGGCATAACCAGGGCTGAATGGCATCAAATTCCACAAAATGAAGGGGACTTCTATATTTCAAAAATTAGTGGAACCTAATACCAAACTACATCAAGGAATGCCACAAGCTAAACTTTGGGCAGTGATCCTCACTTGACAAAGTCTGGTGGCATTTGCTCTGTGAGAGACCTGACTCTGGAGGACAAGGGAGCAGAATTTTTCTGCAATCTGTTTGATCTCTTTCACTTCCTCATTATAAAATGGCGTCACAGAAACATTCCTGCAAAATTCCAGTTCTGCCCAAAACTTCACAGTCTATCTCTGAACTATCTGCAGAATGATTTTAGGGGATTTTTTTTTTTTAGGGTTTTCTCTAGCTTCTGAGAGAACCTTATGGAGTTTTGGGGGCTTTTTGTACCATAGCAGTGAAGGAGAAACCTGGAAGGAGCTCTTGAAGTCACTGTGGAGAGCACACAAGTGATGTTTTCCCTGTTTTTATGAATCATATGGTAATTACAGTCCAGTCCCTGCATCCATTCCTGCAGGTCTGGCTCTGTGAAGGGGTGACAACMGGTCTTTCCTTTATCTGTCAACACCTAAATGTCTCCATGGGTGCTTTACTCTGGCTTTTGTGACTTCAGTTGTGTCCCTGACCTCTCTGACTGTTCCATGTGGCTGTAGAAAGCCACCTTGAGCTACTGGAAGTCTTCAATTTGAAGCTTTGGTGAATATTAGTTGCCCTTGTGGTTATAATTTTCCCTGTGGAAACTTCTCAAACTTTCATGACTTGACTTTACAGAAAAATATTATCAGTATTTGATGACAAATATTGTTGACATTTTTGTTTATGTGATGGGCAGTGCAAGGAATTAATGTGTATTTCTTCACAACTTTGAAGCTCATTTCCCTGACATGCACATCCAGGAACTCCCTCTTTCTTGTGACTATTTCTTAATTAGACTGTAAYGAGTTTGTACAGTTCATCAGAAACCTGATCCTTTCCCTCTGGGGCTTTCCTTCTGAAATGCATTAACTGTTGAATTTCTGTGAAACCAGGGGACTTCTGGTTGTCAACTAGACTGACTGAAACCCAGATGAAGAATAAATTTAAAAAAAAAAAAAAAAAAGGAGAAAAAACTGCAGTACAGTGACTTTTGGGTGCTGGTGGCGATGCTTCCTGTATCTGCTGTTTGGTAGCGCAGGAAGTGTTCATCACTCACCATCTGGGAAATGCACACATTTCTCATTACCTCCTCACATTTTTACAAATCTCACACTGCACTCAGCCAGGGCCTCGTTTCTCATCTGTTAYTAAGCAAAGCAGAGCAGGAGCAGGGCCTGAGGCACTGGGCTGTGAGGCAGAGTTTGCTGAGTTTCCACCGTCAACATGGAAATGTGATGTGTGAGCACAATACGAGCTCAGCTTTGGAAGCCTGCAGGCTTCAGTTTCATCTGAATCTTAATGGAGAAAAATCAGGTGCTCTTTCCCCTCTTACTATTCTCACAGACGGTAAAATTCTGCACCCGTCAGTGTTACAATAACAAGAGGGTTTGATTGAACACAGCAAGTGAAAACTCGTGGTATCCATTTAAAAAATGTTTTTAAGAACTTTTAAACAGGAGAAATATTGTTGAAGCTTTTAGTGGAGTTATGCTGATGAAGACTTCTCTGAAGAATTATTAGAGTTTTAAGTGCCTGTTTTACACTTGGTGTTATGAATTTCCTGGCTGAATCATCTCTCCAGTGCCACCCCAGATAAAACTCTCTTGGACCAAAAAACCCTCACAAGGATGGGTTCATCCAAAGTTTGCCTCGTTATGTGCAATTAATTAATAATGGCTGGACTGTGGAAGCGATTTCAGTTAGAAGAGTCCTCTTGATTGTGGAAACTGATACARGTTTCCAACTTGACTTTTTTCAATGAGAGCTGCACGCTGGAAGAGCATCATTCAAATCACTGTTTCTTCTATCTCCCTCTGAAAATACTTGCYTGGTATACAGGTGAGGTAACAGAAAAATAATTCAAGAAATGGGAAAATTGAAGATAACTATGGGGTCTCAATTTAAATCTATCAAGATTTAAAAGCTGYATGTTTTCTGTGATGATCTCTGAGAACCAGCTCTTCTTGTGATGAACCAGGAAAGGAAGAGAGTTGAGTTCTATTTCCTGTCATTTACTTTGAACCTCACCTGCTGTCTAATTTCARTTCTCAGATCTTAGAGTGTTTGCAACAGATAGACTTGAATTTCTCCCTATTTATCATTTTTGCAGTTTTATGTCATGTCACAGGAACAGACCTATTGCTCCTTCTCCCTATGATTTGTACCTGAGCACTGGGACATATGGAAACGTTCAGGTTCAGGCTGGACAGGGTCTGAGACACCTGATCTGGCTGAAGGTGTCTCTGCTCATTGCAGGGAGCTGGWCTAGATGGCTTTTAAAGTGTTCCTTCCAAMCCAAACCATTTTAGGATTCTATGCAATGTCTTCTCTAGACTTGTGAACTGCTGGYACCTCTGCATTTGGGGAGACCCAGCTCCCAGAAGGGACCTTACCATTGTTCCTGGGACAAATGGGGGCAAGGGTTTTGTTAAAATGCAGCTCTCCTGTGGTTCTTTGAAAGCTGAACTCCTTCTGGATCCTACAGTGTAGTTAAAGATAGTAAACCCAAGGATCAAGTGGGTTTGTGTTTGAAAAGACAAACATTCCTGAATGCATTCACCCATGTCCCTGGGGCTTGTACTCAAGTAGGAACAAATGCTCAACAAAGCCTTTGGGGTAAGAATTTGTTCATCAACAGCCTGATCCTTCACTCTTCTGCTTCTGGAAGGGTTAGGGACAGCGTTTATGCACATGTCCCCCGTTTTACTAAAATAAATATATGTCCCCCTGAGTCCCTGCATACCTGTCACCTCTCTAAAGTAGGTGGGAAATTACTGCCCTAATTTACATCTAAATTATGGGACACAGGCCCCTGGAATTCAKCCCCACTGCTCAGTTCCTCATGAATGATCCATCTGGAAGCCCCCAGACCTTGGCTGATGAGAGTACTGAATATAACCTTTGTGCAAAAGGGGAGCTGTCACATCCCCAGACTGGATTTTCCTGATATGTGTCATTATGAAAAACCAAACTCCCAAGTCCCACCAGTTCCCCACCTGTGGCAAAAACTCATTATTTCACCCTTTTTCCTGTGACCTCCACAGRCAATTAAAGCTGCAATCCCTGCAGTGTGGGCTGCCAGGTTTGGAATTCCCCATGCTGTACATGTCAGTAAACCAGGTGAGCTCTGATACATGCCACCATTTCCCTTTAATTTTGCAATGAATTCGAAGATGAACACAGAAAAAAAAAAATCAGCGTGCAAAGCAAGAGAACCAGATCTGGAGGGAAGGTTTCATACGAGCAGCAGGAAACGGAACCCGCCRAGTTTCATGACAATAATAGTTCTGCTCTTAACTGCTGAGCTTTCTGSTGCTGCTGAGTTACTCTGAAAGAGTCATCAATATTGGTGTGTGCGTTCTTCTAACCTCAGCCTCAGACACGGGGCCTGGAAACCRCAGGGTAACAGCACTGCCTAGGCAAGTGCTGAAACAAAGCAAAAAAAAAGGCTTTTGAAAGGATTTTCTTTCTTAAAAGCATGGATATTTGTAAAAAAAAACAACATGTGGGTATTGATACTTTTGTATATAAATTGACATTGTCTCTGACACCCCTTTAAAGGTAATAATAGAATGGCTCTCTTTCCACACATCATGCACAACAAGAACAACATGTTTGTTCTTGGTTTTCATTTAAACCATGTCAGATTTAACACTCATGCAAAATATTGGAACACACTGCATTCAGTGACAGAAACAAGACAGAAGTTTGGTTTTGGAAAATAAAACAGAATACAGTTATTGTTGTTCTGTGCAGAAGCATATGTGTCATTTTCTTAGAATTCTTTAGAATTTGATTGCACCTTTCAATTTTATCATKAATTCACTTAATGTAGGAATATCCACAGCAAGCAAAGGAAAGAGAAGGTGATTTAAGATTTCTGGTATTACATTCTCATTTTTTCACGTGTGCCAATGCTTTTGAAATCCTAATGCTGGCTGTATTTGTTTTGATTTTTTTTAACCTGCAGAATAAGACCCCTAGCTATTTACTSTTAATGAAAAAATCAAGCAATGATGCAATTGGAATTAAAATCAGTAGAGCTGGACTGATTGCTGTCAAATTTACCCCTTAACTGTGATGGTAAGAGACACTTCCCTCAGCTTGGAAGCTCTTTTTAGCTGTCACTTCCTCTCGTTGTTATTCAGGAGGAAACTCAAACTCACAGTGTGGTTTATTTTTTGCTCTGTTAAAATTTGTGTGGAAAAGATATGTCCTAGACTTTTTTAATGTAATGGTTGGGATCTTTAACCCAAATAAGTAAAGACAACAATTCAGCAAATAAGAAAGCTCACTTCTGAAATGAATACTGAGTAAGACTTCACTTGCACCAGGACACAGATAAGTAGTGGAAGATTAATTATAAAATTTCTCTAATCAATACAAAATGGACTTTACCTGCTTCACRATTGTCTTCCTCTAATGAACTGGCATGCCAAGCAATTTATTTTTCATGTAATAATCAGTCATGAATTATTAGATTATTTCCAATGGGAAAATTTTCCTGTGGTGATGTTTTTGTTTGGTTACCTTTTGCTTAGGATCTTGCATGTGGCAGCTTCCCCCTGACGTACACAAATGTTGCTGCTTGGAAAATGACAAAGTAAGGAKGTTTTATGGCTGCTGGGCAGGGGGGAAATGTATAAAAAAGATATTCTGCATGACATGGCCTCTCTTAACTTTGGCCCTCAAGGATGGTAAAAGCAGAATATACTAAACAAAGCAACAACGAACCTTGAGGAATATTTAAAMCATCATTTCTGCCTTCTCATGGTTCATGCAAATAACCCTGTAAGGCCAGGTCATAACAAAAGAGAGCCCTGACAATATGTACTTGCGTCATTGGAAGCCCAGAATACCGTTTGCATATTGCTCTCCTTTTATAACTTTCTTTGTGTGCTGTTGCAGCAAGGTTTGTACTTTACAAGCCAACTTCTCTTTGAGTGAGCAGCAGCACTTTCCCCTGTCAGCCGGTTTAGTCTCTCCAAGGGTTGCTATGGAACATTCCAAATATTAGGGAGCTGTGGAACAGCAGAGCCTGAGGCTCCATGTGGTTTCCAGTCACAGAGAAAAACTATTGGAAAAATATGATCCCTGAACTCAAGAGGCTAAAGCAGAGCTCAGAACACTACAGCACACTGAATTATCTGTTGTGAAGCTCATTTACGGTGCCATGAGGGTGCTATTTGCCTGATTTATCAATTGACAGGCTCAGGTCAAGACCAAACATGTTTTCMGACTCATCTGCTCTTTCTGCAAATGTAATTTCTGTGAATTTTGCTTTCTTGTTTCACTGGCTCACACTGACACCTGTTTCCTTTTTGCCTAACATATGTTCTGCCTTGGACTCCTAAAGAAGAGTTCTTGCCTGATTTCTCAGCACTGTGTATGCTGCTTGCATTTTCAAGGAACAAAGTGAGGGCTGATGTCAACACAAAGAAGCATATAACCTAATTGCCTAAAAATGTTTATTTTTTAGGCAGTTTTATTTTATAAAAATATATCTTTATGCCTCTCCCTGGACCTGTAGTTTATCAGGGCTCTTTCCCCCTAAGACCATCAACTTTTGCTTTTCATTCTCTTCTTTCTGTGAAGCATCTCTTCAGTGCTCGAGCCCACTCAGCTCTGGCAGTGCTGCATGTGAATGKGAAGGTGATGGCATTGTGCAGAAAGACTGTGGGGGAGGTAATGGTGACAAGGGACTGAAAAAATRGGGCTGGTAAGAAAGAAAAAACGAAGGAATAAAACACTGAGAGGGCACTTTTCCCATACAATCTGCTACTGTGCTGTGGAATGAATCCCAGCCCTGTACTTTCTCAAGGCAACAGAGGGAAAAAAAGGCTCTTCCATTGATTTTTTTCCCCTAAATTTGATTGTAGAGCTCAACTTGAAATTTCATGTTCCATGAAAATAGCAATGAAAGCTCAGTACTGTCCCAAACACAAAACTTGCCAAGGATGTGTGAAGTGAGGTTTTAGAGAATAAAAAGACTCAGTTTTAAACCTCTCTGTCTTCAGAGGATGGCAGTGAGATCTCGTTACCATATGGTGCCTTCAGGAGTGACACAGAAACCCCAGGCTGCAGAAATCTGTTTGCTCCAGAGTTCATGCCAGAGCTTTAAGGCACTCCTCTCGTACATTGATACTCGACTCTCAAAAACACCTGGAGCAGCTGTGGCCACCGGAACATCAGCTGCAGTTGTTCTCCCCAGGGGTTGTCAAAAGGAAACCACTTCAGAACCAGTGGTTTTCCTCTGTCTGGGCCGTGTTTGTCATCCTTTCTCAAAGGTAGCTGTGTTCTTTTCACTGCTACAACRAGTACATGTGGGAGGAAGGGCACACCTGAGATTTGGGACAAACCCAGTGCCAGGATACTTTGGAATAAACTTGAAAATCCATCACATACAGCAGTATCTCATTCTCTTCTTCCTTCTACATCAATAAGTCTGCCTGCCTTTGGTGGGATCTCTGCTGAGTATCACSTTATTGCACAATATATTGCTGATGAGGATGATTTATGCAGTGTTCACAGAGTTGTAGGATGCTCTATAAGTACAAAAAAGTGACTCTTGTGAGCTTATCCTGGCAGTGAAAAGCACTGACCTTAATTCAAAAGCAGATAAAAGGATCWAAGAAAGATAAAAGGGTCTCTAAGAAATCTGTGATACTGCTGGAGTAGCATTAGCAAGTTTATTCGTTATTCTTAGCAGACAGATTCAGAGTTTTCCAGTGTATTCAATTTTAAAAATCTTATTTAAAAACAATACATCTTTGAGTTGCACCTATATTACTGAGAACTCATAATCTGAGGWAAATTTTCTGGTTCATTATCAAAAATCCGGCTCAGTAATTCCCTAATCACTGGCTGATGGTTGTTGTTTTTCTCTTAAACACGAACAATTCTGAGTAAATACCATGCAAAGCCTTCTTATTTTGGCATGCTATCCAGCCTGTTTACCAGGGTGTAATTTACTTAACACAGAATTCTGGTTAGTTGGTGACTAGTTACATAGATGTATATTCTACATAATAGACAAAATGTGGTTTTTATTTTGCTGAAGTTTTACTAGGAAAAAAACAAGAAACCACAAAACAAAACAGAAAAAAAACCAAACAAAAAAAACGGTAACAAAATTACAGCAAAGAAGTTTGGACACTGTGTTCTGGAGCATGTTGATCTCAAGTCCTGACATGCATACAAGTCTGGATTTGCAATGCAAAAAGTGTCTTTGTGTATTTGTGGGACAAATGTTGATGTGTATACAGGACACGCCTGGTGCCACTGATACAGGTTTCAAAAAACTAGAGCAAACAAACTAAAAAATGCTAGATGATGTTACAGTCTTTGGGCCTTGAGCCTGCAAAAGCTGAACCCATGGGGTTTTGAGAGAGCTTCTCTTTAAATTGTAAATTCACTTTAAATATCCTCTTTGAAGTTTTGTGAGGAAATAACCATGCAAAAGTGGAGATCCTTGCACAAATTTCCTTGTGAACCTGCCTAAATATAAAGCACATTTGGAACTGGTAGCAATGTGGCCTCGTGCAGACGTGAGGGAAGAAAGCAGAGACAAACGTGCCACCCCAAACTAATTAAAGGGTTTTAAACTCACATATTTTGAGTTCCAATACATTTTGCTTGGTTTTGTTTGCAAGCTAAGGCTCAGTGCTCTCAGCTGGCCCTGGTTTCCCCTGCGTGTGCAGAGTTAGATGGGCAGATACAGAACCTGGAGCTGCTGCGTGTGTATCACACATCAGCGTTAGTGACTGCTCTGGCACTGAGAACAGGACATGACAGAGAACAGAACATGACAGAGCAGCAGGAGGAAGCAGATCAACTGTGGGGTACAAAAATAGCTGAGGAGTCATGTTGGAGTGATGGGGAGCTAGAGCGTGGGTTTGGGGTGTCAAAGGGGCGGTTTCTCACCACCAAAAGGGGAGATGGGCTTGAATGAGTTTCATCGCAGCAATAGCAGGGGTCACACAGTTCTGAGCTGAAACTTGAGTAATTTGGGTCTAATTCCTGAGTCTGTCATGTGTTTCCTGTGTGAATTAGGGCAAAATTTGGYCTTGCTGGGTTCATATCAGGATGGGTGGAAAGGCTGGGCAGCGCTGGCACGTGTGACCCCAGCGCCTGTGGTCTGTCTGTGACCAATGAAGATCCTGTGCCACATGAGGGGGTGTCAGGTGTCAATGCATCACCGAATGTGGGCCACTGAATGGAGCCTTTTGTCTTTTTTGACACTTGTAAAACGAGGGAAGGAAGGAGTGGCTGCTTCTTGTTCCATTTAATTTCTGTCCTCCCTACTGAGTTTATAAAATAAGCTTTTCAGGGGCTGTACAAAGATATAAAGGGACTGTGTGACCTGAATGTTCCAGCAGCCCATTTCTGAGCATTCACAAAAATAATTCAGCCTTTTAAGTAATAGTAGAGGGAAAAGAGGAAAAAGCCAGCCTTGTCACTGTTAAYAGAGGTTTGAAGAACAGAATAGTGATGTTATATTGAAGAAAAATTAAATGTAGAGAAGCAGCGTGCAAGAATGGGCTGCCATTTTTTTCAGTTACAGGGGAGGGGATTTTAAGCTACTCCATAATTATTATTTTTTATCAGCAGCATGAAAAGGAATTAAATTTTTTTTATATAACTTAGCAGGCTATTTGCTATCCTTGGTTGGTACAGAGAGAGGTTTGGCCCTKTCTCCATCTGCTTTAGACATTGGGGGGCTCCTTTTAGAATCATGGGATGTTTTTCCTGTGAACCATGGAGGAACTCATCTTCCCACCTTGTGCCTGGGAATGGAGGCACAACCCAAGGTACTGCAAGGAAGGCAAAACCMGGCATCTTTTGTAGACATGAAAGAAAAAATAGGAAGTACTTACACCTGTACTGGCAATCCTTAAGTTAAGGGCAAAATCAGAAATTGGAAGAAGGAATTTGTATGGCATTTAGCAGATGTGTGCTGCAGGTAGTCGAACAATATCGAGCCAACAAAAAACTTGTCAAGGAGAACATGTAAAATGAACCTTGGTATGGCTTCATGTAAGTGAAGATTGATTTTGAGTTTTACCATGATTTTGAGTTTTACCATCAGCATATTTGGATCTCTGTGATTCATGCAGCCCCCAAGCCACAAGCTGGTTTTGCTCAGGTTAGAGATGTCCAGCCTGGGACAGGAATGTTGTGCTCAAAAGCAGGTTAATTCAACTTTCTATAGGTCTGAAGGCAATTGAGATATTTTAGAAGGTTGTCAAAGATACTTGGCCTGGGTTTGACAGGATTTTTTGAAGTGGTTTGCTCAGAGTGTGAACAGCCAAAGCACACAAATTTTGGCAGCCTCAGACAGACTCACAATACACCCCTTTACCTTGATTTTGGGGGACACACTCTTTTTTTCCTCTTGTTTTATTGGTGCCTAAATAATTAAAAGCACAAAAACACTCTTTTTTTTTTTTTCCTTCTTCCTTGTTTCCTTTTCTACAACTTTTAGATACACACAGCACGACCACAGCTCCTGCTGTCCTCAATTTACACCCTCTCCTGCTTTATTTAAGAGGTGAAAGTAGGGAGCCTGTGCTCCCTCCATGCTGTTGCAATGTCCCATCATTAAAACAGAATATCAGAGAGGTCCTGGAGCTCTTCTGCCTGCACAGCTTTTTTATAAATCTCACCACAAGGTTACAAACATCGAGAGAAATGACTCAAACCAGTCCCTGGCTGATTAGTCAGCCTTTTAAAATGAAAGCAGACAACTTCCACCCAGCCCCGTGTCAGGGGAGACCAAACAGGAAAAAGGAAATTGGGGACAAAAGTCTCAAAAAGTGCGTTCGAGGCGCACATCCCACATAACCACACGCTCCTGCCAGACAGACCCCAACTGCTCTCATGCAATGTCTCCTCATATGACCAAATCTCTGTTTAGTCATTAAAATTATTGATTTATCTAATTGAATTCAGGAAATGAATCAATATATTTTTGAATCAATATTGATAAATTATATTTATTCCCACATGAATAAAGTGGCAGCACATGTTCACACCATTTAATAGACTTCTGTAAGACCAAAAGATGTAATTTTTTTTTCAATTATACTGTATGTCATTTTCTAAAGAGAAAAAGAATATTCTTAGATTTTTTAATAGTGTGATGGATTTTAACTCAGGCTAGATTCTAAAGCAATASGAATGTCTGTTTTCAATATATGTAGTTCAATTTTTAATGACTAACTTTAACAAATATTACCACAGTTAATCCTGAGGAAAAAAAGGGTTCTGATATGTTTTAAAGACCTGGTCAAATGAATTTCTAGTTCAGTTATTCTAGCATTTGGATCTGAAAGGAAGGTTTTAAGTATATTAAAATGACATTTCTTTAAAATGCATCAGTTATGGTATGACTACAAGCCCAAGCTCTATCATGTAGTTGTGATTTATGAACACAAAAGATCAAAGGAAGTGTGACTGACCGATTTTTGGTTTAAACTTTTGTGGTTCCAATATGTGTGATGTCTAGTTGTGYAGTGAGATGTAATTTGTGTCTGTTTGCACCAAGGAGAGGGTGAGAAGGTTGCATTTGGTTTGGTTTTTTTTACCTAGTATTTGCAAAAAATCCATGAAGTCCCCCTAATACCACTTCAGTGTGGGGGAAAATGTTTTGGAAAGGGAAACATTTTAATCAAAATCAAGTTAGTAAAAACCCGAAGTCATTCTATAGGCAAAGGATAAAGAAGATTTTGCTGCTATCACAAAATGAAACAAATGTTTGCCACTGCCCCACCAAGGTTTCCATATATGCAGAGCCCATCTACTCCCACCTACACTTTTTTCTGGAAAATGTGATATTTTGGGGCATATATGCACAAGACAATAAAAGGAGACTGATCAATACATTTTGAGCATCCATACAAATCAATAATTTCAAGAAAGAGATAATAAGACTGAAGCACTGCAGTATGAGTTCCTGGACTTGAAAGCTAAAGCCTCCCTTCTAAGTTTCTCCAATCTTCCTCCCACTTACCAAGCATGGAAAAGTTTAAAAAAATACATATTCACCATGCCACAGAGGCCTTGGAATTTCACTCCTTTTCCTCTCTGTAATGTTTGTCATGCACCAAACCCCAGGGATGGGAATAAAACATTTCCTCTGTGCAGACTCACAGAAGTACCTTCAATCTGTCTCTGATAACACCAAAGGCTAAGAAAACGGAAAAGATGCTCAGCACACTAAACTGATACAAGTTTTTGTCTTATGAATATGACTGCAGACACAATCAAGTTTATTAAATTYTGCCTTGGACAGGACTACATAAAGATTTAAAAGACATGTCAGTCAATATTGATATTTATGGTTTGGGCTTTTWAAATTGTTTTTAAATTAGACAGAATGGAGACAAATTTGTCCTGGCTCAGAAAACWCTGAGTCCAGTTGTAGGTGAACTTKTAAAGTTTAGATCCATATGCATTCCCTTCCACTTTAAATACACCATAACCTGGTCATCTTTATGTACTTTTAGATTAATTTGACACTTCAGATAATAAGGGAAAGATAAGAGAAACTCTCTAAGAAATAAAATCCCCTGGTTCTGTTCCTGTGGTTGTTCAGCCCTCAGACCTTCAACYGACTTCACTGAGATCTGCAAAAACATAATTCTGGAAATGCTTCCTAACCAAGGTCATTAATCACTGGCATGATTTTCATGTTCTTACAAATCCTGTTGACAATGAAATAATACAACTGCCAGGAGTATAAGGCTGTTTCTAGCTGTTAATAGCAACCAGTGTGTGTCACAGAATAAATGCCTAACAGCCAGGGTGTTCTGGGTTCTCTCTCTTTTTGAGCATTATTTGATTAATGTTGGTACACTCAGCTTGCATGAAGAAAGCTTTACTGAGGGGAAAACAGATGACAGGCACAACGCTGCAATTTAATGTACTCATGAGCAGCATCAAACCAAAAACTGATTCTGCTGATTCTGAAGTCCGAGTGAGGAATTCTCACYTTCATGAGGTTTATAGTAGGCTCTACAGTGAGTCTAGATGCCAGATCACAGATGTATTGAGAAGATTGAAGGGCTAAAAAATACTTACAAAATAAATTTATATCGTAGATTCAAAAGTTTTTAAACCTCTGAAATACCTTGATGACCTAGTTTGATGGGCTGCAAAACAAAACCTTTACAATTGTGTGCAAGTAAAACTTCCTTTAGAACGCTATCCAGTTTGGATTTAGAGCTTAGTACCAGTCTATTATGTCTTAACATGGTCTTGTCATTAAAAAGTGCCTCATTCTAGTTTGAACCAGTCTTGCTTTTGTATTTCAATTTCTATAATAGGCTGTGATGACGTTATTTGTTGATCTGTTCCCTGACAAATTAAACAGATTTAATTTCTTTGTTTCTTTACTGGTAAGGAGATTTCTGGGCCCCAATTCTGGTTCTTTTTGTAAGCCTTTTAAATTTGGAAGTGATGGTTTTAACACACGGAGATCAAAATTAGGTATGGGATGGGATTTATGTCCTACTTTATGTGTAAGGGTGTTAATCCATCTCTGTGTGAATAATCAAAATACAAAAACAAACTTCCTAATCACATTTGGAATGCACATRCATATGCTATATCGCATTTGGAGATGGCCTCATTTATTTTTCAGTATTTTGGGATTTTACAGAGTAGTTCATGGTTTTGGAAAACACTTTTAACAAAGTAAAAATACCTCATTGAGTGTTTAAAAAAAGGCACTCCTTATTTGCAATGGTTGAAAAGAAGACTCCTTGATCTTTACTAATTCTTTAAAGAAGAAATCTCTTGTCCTGACTTTTCAAGGCACAATAGTTCGTTTGTGATGAGGGACTGCAGAAACATTCCTTGGTGTCATTCCTTGGTGACAAAGTGTCATGAAATCTCGAGGAATATGAAGTCATGGAAAAGGACAGCTACGAATAGAAATGACTGCATGAATTTCAAAACTTCTTCCTCATCCCAGGAACCACAGAGTGTGAGGCAGTTGCCTAAATATAGGGATGTACTGTCACTGCAGGTACCCCAAAACTCGGACGGTACGGGGCTGTCAGCTGTGGCATCAAATTTTACTTTTTCTGCACTTCTGAAATAGCAACTAAAGGCAAGTAGGAACCCATACAGAATGGGTTATCTGCTCAGAAAATAGCACTAACTATCTTTAATTTTTAAAATTGTAATCGCTTTCTGGGTATTTTGGTTAAGTAAAAKAGGGTGTTGTRYTGCTAATYCCCGACTGAGCCTTGTGATCTRTCCTCCAGSTCTTTACTGTTGCTATCCTCCATCTCTGACTGAATTTGAGCATGATGCTGAAGGCAAACAGGATTAAGAACTGAGGCTTTCAGTATCCAGATGATGGAATTGTTGTGCCAAGTRTGCAGCTCAGTCACTTCTCAAGAGCTCTTTGCTCCTGGAGCACATTTGTGGGCACTTTTGGCTCTTTCTCTTGGGAGGTTTTTGCCCAAGGATATCCAAACACTGACCAGTCTCTTCTCCC
>NW_026623537.1:805478-819512 GCF_030028575.1 Malurus melanocephalus
CTTTAGGCTTGCCTGAGCCAAAAAAAAAAACCCCACAAAAACCTTTAGGCTTGCCTGAGCCCACTTTTCTGCAAAGTTACCGTTCTTTTTGCACCTTTAAGCCTTGGTAAGGTTTTATTTTTGTGCCTGTGCTTGAGTGATCCATTTTCTGAGGCCTGAGCGTGTCTGTGACTCTGCTGCAGGGGCCTGCAGGCAAAGGGAGAGAAGGTGTGAAACACAGGGGTTGTGGCTGCAAAAAATGGAACTTTTTGTCAGGGTGAGGTGGGAGGTGGCAGCAGGGTAAGACTTGGTGTTGTAAGAACAGAAAACACGAATTTCCACAGAGCAAAGTGGCTGTGCTGGCTCCAGGGTTCCCACAGCGGCCTGGTAAAAATGGRGCTGCAAATGCTGAAGAGAAACACTGAAGAGAGAAGCATAGAAACAGTCTCAGTGTGGCCTCCAGGCTGAGGAGGACATGTTTTTCAGTAGAAAAGGGGATTTTACACCAGGATGGGTCAGGATGGRCAGTTCAGGAGTGGTGAGGAGGGGAACATGGCAGGGGGACTCGGGCGCGCTGAAATTTTCCGCCACCTTCTTTGTGGCTTTTTCTGAGATGGCCCCTAAACCCTGCAGTCGTGGAAATATCACGAGGTGGCATCTATATATAGATGGAGAGGTTCAAGTGTGGGCCAGAGTGCTATCTCCAGCACCCTCACCCACGTCAGATAAACCCAAAAAAACACCCCAGGCCATCATTCCACCCCCAGGCTGAGGAACATTTGACCTCTGTGGGCAGGGGCAGGCGTGGGATCGCATCACCAGCACCTCAAAAACACAAACCAAGAGAAAAGGCAAGAGGGGGCAATGGGAAGTTGGGGCACAAAGGGTTTGACTATAAAAAAAAAGCCTCAAAACCAGAACTGAAACTGTGTTCACAGAAGAACCCACACCAGTCAGGCAGACACCCCTTAGTCACAAGATAAGCAGGAGCTGGAGGGAGGGAGACATGAGATAACTGCCCTGAGCTCTGTTTCACCTCCTCACATCCCAACATAGCTTGTAAATCACTGGTTATTTCCAAATGAGGGAGGAAATGTTGCAGTCATGAAGAAAATTATTTTTTCTCCTTGTYCTTTCCCCTCCAACCTTATCCTGTGAAAAATCCATGACAGCCCTTTCGAAACGTACATTTATTTTTTTGTTTTCTTAGGAAATCTGTGGGTTCACTTACTGTTTTCACATCAAAAAGCTCCTGATGGAAAATCCTGGCCTTGACATATAGGAACAGAATTTTTTTCAGGCTGTTGATTTGTTTTGCAGATTCTGAACTTTGAAGGGCCTTGCTGACAAAGGTACAATTAAGTTGAGAGCAAAAGTTCGCTATTCCAGGTGTATCTGATGAGAGTCTCCTCCAGCTCAGTGTCACTGCTACCTCTCCATGCCCCACTTTGCAGATGGTTTGTGCACTGTGTTTCACAGCTTCCTCACCCATCCTCCTCAGACACTGTTCAGCCCATTCTGTGACTTAAAAAATAAACCAACCCAAAAATGCTTTGTTTTCTCAAAATGTTCCCTCTCTTCCTCAGGCTATTTCAGCAAGGACTTGACTTTCTGTTCACCAGCTGAGAGGTGAGCACATGTTTAAACACTTTGTGAACTGGCCTTCTTTCCTGGGGAGAGGCCATGTGACGTGGTCTGCTGGAAGCACAGAGTGATAAATGGGGGTTCAGTGTGCAGAGGTTAGAGAAACTGTTTAAGAAACCTTCCTTTAATTAGCTCAATCTATCTTCCCTTTCTGCTACTTTTCCTGCCGTGAGTTATGAGTTATTTAACAGCATCAAGGCACGGGCTCAGAGCTCCCAGTGATGGATATTTGGGAAGGTTATTTGACAGGTCACAATCAACATTGCCTTATAGAGTATGCAGAAGAGCTTGGGAAACACAAGTCCCAGGTACAGCAGTGCCTACTGAGTGGAAAAATGTTTTACTGTGGTAACGGGCTGGGATGCTCTCTGCTAACACTGTGGTGTGACCCTTTAAAGGGGAGATTTAAAAAGTAAGATTTAAAAGTGATTTGAATAGTGAAAAGGGCAGATCTGATTATTCTGGCAGGCACCAGTGTCCATCTGAGTGCTTCAGGAGAAAGGGGGTTTGCTCCTCTAATGGCCACTCTGTCACTCTTCTGTGATGTCTTTAAATCTGAGGTACAGAGCTGACACAGGTGTGGGGTTGGAGAGTTTGGAAAGTGTGACAGGAAGGTACTCGGACAGAGAATGTTCTTGAGAGGGTGTCAGAGCCTTTGTTCACATCTTCTGTTGCTTTGTACTCTAGCCTCATGCTGTACATAACCAATAATCATTTTCATATTTCACTGCTGACCTTAATCAGCAGCTGCAATCCATAATTCCAGTGCTTGTCCCTTGGGGGTTTGGCTGGGAAGTGAAAAGCAGCACCATGGAGAGCCAGCCCATGCAGAGACAAAAGCCCTTGCTTCAAATTAGGTCATTCATGCCAATTTCTGTGCCAGTTTTAAATCTTTTTTTACACTAAACTGGTGCTTAAAGTTGTGAATGAAAGAGGAGCACATCTGAGATGTGGCAAGCTGGTTCATGTTTGAAGCATTAATTTGAAAGGACACAGAGCTTCCTCGTACACATCATAAACAACCTGTGAACTCCTGTTTTCAAACAGGAGAAGTTCTCCTTCCTGCTCTGTGTTTCCAAATCAGTCAAAAATGTAAGAGATTAATTTGTCCCTAAACTTTAATACCCTGAGACAGCCCTCAGCTGAAGCACAAAGTGTAAACAGATGGTTCTTCTTGTTTAAGAGAAGAAATCTCATTTCCTGCAGTGATGTGTAAAGAAGGCTGAAGATGGCTGTGGGAAGGGCAAACCAAAAGATCCTGGAAACATTTTTGTTTGTTATGCTTTGGAGTCTCTAAAAGGATTCCAAACCAGGAGACTACAGAGGAGCTAATTACCTACTGGCCCAACAGAAATAAATGTTTTTGCTGTCTGATGCCTCCAGTTCACTTAGCAGTATCTGTATTTCTGTGTTTTTCTTTCCAAAATGTCCTTTCTACCGTGTCAGCTCAGTTATACATCTGTTCACTTTTCAGAGTTTTCTGAGCCTTCCTCTGACCTTAATTATGAGATCAGAAAATGCTGCCTTCGCCATGTCACCCTTCTGTACCTCGTGCTCGCTTCCTTCTCCCTGCAAATCTGGGAGACAACGGAACAACCTGGGTCCTTCTTGTGTTGCTGATACCTGCAGGCTCTCAGCAGCTTCCTGAGATGTCCTTCCTGCCTGGCAGACCAGTCTAGTGGCTTCTCCCATCATGGTGCCTCAAAAAGAGGCTTGAATCTATCTATATATATGTATTTTTAAATAGTGTTGGAACACTGATAGCCAGCATTCACTGAAATACATTTAAACTTTACTTTGAATGTCAGGTATTCTAATTGGTGAGGGGATGCAGATGGTTCTGAACACAGCTCAAAACCCTAATGAGAGCAAATGCTATCTGTTCTCATCTAATTTCAAMAAGTCATTCACGGTCTTAATGCCAGCAGAGCTATCTAAAAAGCGGCCACAAGGTGGTACCACAGCCTTTTAAACGATTTTGAAATTTTTTATATTAAAACAGCTTTTTTCTTACTGGAGGTGCAATGTCAAATAGATGTGGATCCAAAAAGATACCACATTTTTAAGATAAAGCCCATTTAGTGCTGCAGAGCCATYAAGCTCTCTTAAGCAATTTAAGAGSGCACCGATAYTTGCAATGKGCTCTCCTGCCAYAGCTATGCAAGATGGGTTGTTTAGGTGTTGAAAGTTAAGCASATTCAATGTTTTCCTAATAATGATAATATCTGCCAAAATAAGTAAATTAGTTTTGATGTCTGCCCTGATTTTTCCCCTTGCTTCTCCCTTATGCTAGGCACTCTAATGTTTCCCAGTTCTTCAGTGAGGACAGCTGTGCCTGGGTTGTGCAAAGGCATTCCCCTGAATATATCAGGGTATTTAAGTGCCAAGGGAACCAGAAGCCTGGGCAGTTCTGCTGTCTGGGAATTGAGCACCAGCTTGATATTTGTGTCAGGTGTGGTCAGTGTCCAGCTGGGTATGGACAGGAGGGAATTACTGGGTGGTGGAAGCCCAGCAGCTGTGCCAGTGAGGATTACTCCTCGGGTCCATTATCTGCTTATCATTCCAAGGAGTATCCAGTCTCATGGGAATTCTGTCCTTTCCTTTGGAATCAACACAGAAAATCTTACAAAATCCTCAGTATCATGCAGCTGCCAGCCCATCACTCCAGTTCCTTGAATCACCCTCCATGTGACACAACACATCGTGTCCTTTGGCTTTGTGCTGCTTTTACACTCATGCTTCACATATCCTAGGCTGAGACACTRTTTCTATGCTCYTCTCTTCAGTGTTTCYCCATGAACCAAACCTCTGCAGCTCTAATTACCCAGGCCTTGATCTTCACTCACATCTTTCTGATCACTGAGGCACYGCTGATTTCAGAATGCCAACATATAGAAATTTTAGAAAGCAATGGTCCTCTGCTTCTTGAATGCAAATAGGATTCTGAAAAAGAAGTGAGCCCTAAATAGTTCCAGACTGAAATATTCAAGGCATGTATTGAATTCTAGGACTGTGTGTGGGTCTGCATGGTCAGATCCACCTGAGCTGCTATCGATCCTTGAAACAAAGCTCAGCGGGTTGTTCTTAATGCGAGGCCGTGCCACTCTGATTYGATTTCTGACTCTGTGCTCTCACTGAAACCTAAAGGGGCATTGTCTAAACGTTATCCATGGGWTCATATTGATGGTTAGGTGAGAGTTAATGCAAACATGGGAATAAACTTGTTCTTACACCAAGGCACACAGTGTCTTTCGAGAACATTGCTGTGAGCTCTCGCCTGCCCRAGGGAGTGCATTCCAAGCTGTCTTCCCTCAATTATATTGGCTTAACATTTATAAAGCATTTCTATTTCTCTGTCATTATCCTGCTGCCTCTGTGCAGCTTCTCTGCAATTACGTTGTACCCACTTCCCTTTTTAATGCCAGTGGATTCAATTTGCATATGAATTTCCCTGGCTTTTATGTAATTGAAGAATTTAAGAGCTCTCTAGTGGGCTGTAATTCTTTTTGTCATTTATCTTTTGTTCATATGGACTGTCAACAAAAGATCAATCGCTCACTTAGTTTTAAATGCACAATTTAAAAAAATGGACAGCAACACCAAACAATATTGAAATGGATTACAAAACTAAGATGTGAGATACAATTTCTTTGTACAATAAACCCAGACAATTTGGTAGCACAGACTGCAAGGCTTTATAATGCTTTGTGAACACTCTGTGCTCTGTGAACACTTTGCCCATTGGAAATTGAAGTCCATCAGACAATTCCTATACATAAAACCCTCTTTAGACAGAGGACAGTAAAGTGTGAATTAAAGTATGAATTAAATCATATTTCCATCCATTCTAAAAGGAAACAAGCCAATTAGGTTTGCATTTTTAGGTTATAAAGCAGTAATGGTGGTAGGCATTTGTTTTCATTAATTCACTTCACAGAAACCTGTGGAGATTTTTATGAACCTTTTTTTTAGAACCAAAATCCTCTGTTTGTGCTCTCCTTTACCATTCTCCTAACTCTAATTTCAGTTCAGTGTACAGACTTATATGTCTTCATGCATGGCAAAACCAAAAAAAAGTGTTAGTCCTAAAAAAAATGGGAGAATAAGCTTGGAGGATTACCATTAAAAGGTGACTGCAGCAAGAAAGCRTATTTTTAAAACATTAAATTATGCTGTATTAAAATTTATGCCAAAATGCAATCTTTGCTATGAAAACCAAAGTCTTTCTGGCAGACAGCATTGTCAYTGCAGAGAGAGCCACATACACAGTGTGAGAATAACTGGAAAATGGGGTAAATATCAGGAAGTATAAAGGATGATCCAAGTACAGCGTGTTCTGTTAATTCCTGCTTCAGAAGATATAATTTCCAATACTGAGTCACTATCAACAGTGAAAAACATTTGGGGCTGTAAAAGGTGTCAGCATTAATGAGTCTGTCTAGTTTGGAATATGTTGTACTTACCATTTGACATGAAAAGATATCATGCCACTTAAACCCCTTTTATGCCATTTAACAAGCCACAGTTTTCGTTTTATTTCCCTAAAAAGCACAGCTCTGGCAAGAAATCCAGTAAGTACAAGAGCTTTTCACTAGTGCCATTTTATCTCATTACAACAGGCAGAATGATTGCATGGAGATCAAAATCCAGTCCATTTGTTCTGGAAATTAAATTYAAATCAATTTGAAACTATTCACATTGCACAGTTGCTGATGGCACTTTAAGACAAAGCTGTGCAAATTCAAAATGGGCTTGAAGCAAGTTCAGTCCCTTCATGGAGAGGAGCTTGGGTAAAAAAACAGCGAGAGAGTGCAGAATTTAGGAAAATGCTGCTATTACTAGCAGTTGTGTCACAATATCAGGTAGAACATCGTGGGCTGACATCTCCTCCTCTATGTGATGTCACTTTACGGTGTCAGGAACATTGCAGAGTTTCTCTGCTGCCAGCCCWTCCAGCCTGCATTTGCCTGTGCATCTTCTCTCCTGCACAGAATGTTTTAAATAACAAACTAGTCCAGCCTTCCAACGGAGCTTACCCTGCTTTGTGATGTGAAGAAGGAATTTTCTTGAGTTTGTGATGTTTGTACTTCTTTACATTCTTTTTATTTTATATAATMTATTTACAAGTGAATGTCCATTGAGCCTTGGGTATTTCCCAAGATTAGTGGGAGAAATATCTATAACCAGATGAGAAAAGCTATAAATAACATTATTTTATGTGTGGTGGTGGTGGTTTAAAGACCAAGGACHCCGTTGTTAGCAAAGTACAGTATATCTATATCTTGGAGGGATTAAAAAAGAATGCATTTTAAGAAAAGTCTTTCTACTCCTGGAATTTGGTTAAGAATTGAAAGGTGAAACCACTGCAGCTCAGTCCTGGGGTGATGGACTGGTGTGGGAGACTGGGCTGGGCAATCTCCCTGTGTCCTGTCTTGCTCTATTTCCCATACTGTGGAGTCAAGGAGGGGTTTCTGAAACAGATTTTTTTTGTCCAAAATGCCAAATCATAAAATTTCATTATTTTTTTCTACTCTCTCTGCCATGGCATGATATTTAGAGGCACAGCATATTTTAAATTACTCAAGAAACAATTTATTTATGGACTCCCCTSCTCCTCTTCTGCCCTGGTTTATGAGCCTGTAAGTTATAGCCACTGTATTAGGAAAAAAATGTTTTCCCTACAGTTTTTACTGAGTACTTGCTTTTGTTTGTCTTTCCAGGACTGTTATGCATAGTAGGGAAACTATTCACAGGAACAAAAATAACCTCCATGCAAACCTAAATGGAAACAGATATGGATTGAGAGACAAATCCAGCTCTACTCATTTTATATGCAAATAACCCAACCCATGCAATGTAGGGGGAAACAATTAAAAGGCAATGTCTCTTTTAGCACAGAGAAATTATGACATTGCAGCTAGAAACCATAGCAACAATATATTAAAAAAAAAAAAAAGTAGGGAAGCATTTGATCTAGTATTGACTCATTTTTCTTCCTGAAGATCAAAGCATCCAGGGACTTCTTTGAAATATGTAATAATACATTGAGKCTAATTTCTAGGGCCTAGTATTACAGAAGTGGAAAAGCTGAGGAAAAAATGGAAAAAAAAAAACTTTTCTGGTAGGTGTTTTTTCTCAAGATGAACAGCTTCAGGATACTTAAAGTAGAGCTTTGAGCTTTAGTGCCACTTGTCAGTTTGCCAAAACACTTTCTGTTAGCAAATAAGTMTTTCAAATTAATTCAAAATTACTGTATCAAAAAATTGCCATTCCCAGGCAGCGCACTGTTTACCAAATGAAGGTGAATATGCATGAGGTTCTCTTTTTCATTACTCAGTTTTATTTTTTCTAATGAGCATGGGCTGCTCCTCAAGTTTCATGAGACTTTTAATTGATGTCAACAACTATGCCTCTCTTCATGTTTTCTTCCCCCACCTTGTTTTTCAGTAAACCAAAGGGCAGAAAACGTTTTCCTTTAATTTCAGTTCCATAACATGTTTTGAAATTCCACCAGCACTGCACAGTGCAATTATCACCCAGAAATAAAGATATTACAGTGATTTCATTAATTTAATTTCTGTGCCTCRTCTTTGCAGGAGTCAAATTATATGKGGTAGGTTTGCTTTTCTTAGACATAGCAGGGAAGTTTAGATGTAGCAGTTGTTTTTCCCCAAAATCCAGGGAGTTTTTCTGGTTAAAAATGAGCTAATTTTGGCCTATAATCTTCAGAATTCCTGGAAATTTTATGTGTCTAGTTCAGACTGGATTGTATTATGTTATCTTGTGTCAGATTTAAACCCACAAAGGTGAGCAGCGGCCCTTTCCCTGGTTTAGGTACCTTCATTCACATGATTTCATGCAATCTGGAGCATCCCTGAAGATGTGAGGTGTGGAGGGAAGATRAAAAACAAAGAGTCAGGAGCTGCTTTGATGTGCACATGTAGGGAAATTGTCAATCTGAACATTTTGTACTTGCTTCTCTCTGGAGAAAAAAAAATCATTCCTGTTTGGACAAATTGCAGCAGTTATTGGAGCTGTTTCTGCCTCTTTTCATGACTGAAGTCTTTGTGGACACGCCTATTGTTTTTCTATGTATATTTTATAAATATGAAATATATTAATATCATGAAAGCATAGACTATGTGCCTTTAATTTTAAATCTGGGATAGTCCTGCCATAATGTCAGCATGATTAGTGTGGTGGGATCTGTGAGATTAAATGCTGTTGGAGCTTTAGGATGGGCACTGCAAGAAGAAATTGGGATCAAAAAAAAACTTTTATTTTTTAATATGTGGTATTCATTTTGTATTTTTGACTCTCATTTCTATTTGGTAGGATTTTTTGGTAAATCTACCTTTTAGTGCTGAAGAAGATTGAGTCTTTTTGGCAAAGTTCAATCTAAAGCCTCTAAATCATACTTCAGTGCTTGGCCTTTTCGTAAGACAAATTATCAGAGTTCGGATACTAAGCTGCGACCTTTTTTTGGTGATGCAGGAGTATGAAGCAGCAGTTTTAGCCCTAGAAAATAAAGAGAAATAAAGACTACTGCCCCCCATCTTTCGCATCTGAGTGTTTTCAAATAATTTCTGAAATCTATCTTTTATAATGCTTAAATGATAAGTTATGTTACAAAGGTCAATTTGGTTGATAAACTCCAAACCATTTCAATATGCTTTTGTTTAATTGTGTATGATATGGACAGGTCGTGCTCTGAGAGTTTTAAAATTACTTATGAATGGGCATCCAATTACCATTGGTTATATATGAATTTATTGTGATTCATTTATTTAAATTTTGCAAAGTTTCATCTCATATTTAGCACCTGAAACTGACTGATAAAAATACTGGAAGGCTTGATGAACAGCAAAAGTTTAATTAATTTTGTCAGTTAGGAGTAACCAAGTTTTCATTAAGATTATGAAAGAAGTAGTACTCTCAGTTTACCCTTGAGTCAAAGATAACCCCTGGAAGTGCCATTCCTGTATACTTCTCTTTAAAAAATTGTAAATTAATTGAAAATATGCTAAAATCATTCATGGTTCTTTACTACCTAATTATTAAAATTAATGTGATTTGCTAAAATGTTCAGAATTATCACCATTGACAGTAATGGTGCTGCTGCTCATAGAGAATCAGCCCAACATCATGTGGGCATGATGCTTCCTGATCCTGCTTTTTATGCAGCAATCAGAATAACAGCATACATAATTTTTATCATGTTTGATTGCTTTATAGATGCATTTAACTTCTCCTCAAGCTGTGTTTTCCAATGGCCAGGAGCTGCAGTTCACTGGTGCCATYGTTCTGACACTTTCTCTGTCTGGGTAGAGCCAGAAGTGCCAAAGTTTATAAGGAGCACTGAGAGAATTTTGAGATTCCACGACCACCCAACTTTTTTATCCTTTGTTAAGGATATATGGGTATTTTATTATATATATATATATATTGTTAGTCCAAACAATTGGTAACACAGAAATTTTGGGTTTCTACTTTGCCCTACTACAAAAGGYGGTGTGATCCCACTTCTTCCTTAAGGTGGGAATTTTCTATTCTGAAAATGAGATTTAGACCTGCAGGAATGGAAAACGGCTTTTTGCACTTTTGAGTAAATGACATAATTTCAGCACTCCTGCTGCTCTGTGGCTTGAGGCAGCAGAAATCCCCGGGGGCAGAGCGGCTGCACCACGGGCAGAAGTGGCGATTTTCCCCTGAAATGTCACTGCAGGATGAATGGCAGCTGCGGGGTGACAAGAGAAACCCACATCCTCCTTGTAGCTTCACCTCAGCCTTGTGTTCATTTCTCTGCTAACCGCCAGCACCAGGGTAGAAAAAGAGATACAGACTGCAAGAAWTAGAATTAGGTGATAAACTAGAAGTTGGGGTATCGAAGAAGGGATATATTTCACCCATCCTGCCTAAGAAGTGGTGGGATTTTAACCTCAGTTCATAACTGGAGGCAGTGTGTTCTACCTTTTGAGCTGCTTCATGTCCTTAGTGGTCTAAATGGATTGGTTCTTTAATGTAGTTTGATAAAACAGTAWGGATGTTTTGCACAGAGGATGTGGTGGTGGGTAGAAGGTGTGAGCAGAGCTCCAAACAGGGAGAGATTCCTGGAGATTTACAGCAGCTCAAAAGCATCAAATTCAAATTAAAGATTTTTTWAAAAAATCTTATTGCTATCTCTCAAAATATCTCCCTCTGATATTTAGAACTTTTTTCCATAGCAAATATTATTTCTGTCATGTATGAAAGAAAAAATTTACTTTTTCTTCAATATCATGGCACAGCTCTTTCTTTAATCTAAATATATGCAATAAATCCTCTAAGAGCAGTGGATTTGATTGGTGTGTGCATCTGCAGACACTTGAAGATTGCAGGTTCCAATAATTTCTTGCTGGTTTGAAAGATAACACTACAACTAAATCTGATTTACACATTTATTTGCCTAAAASTGTTTCTGCTTATCTGTATTTCATTGAAATTAAACTGGTAATTGAATTTTATTAGTAATAATGAAATAATTTCTTCATGAGTACATGGGGACAGTACCATGGATATATTTGGAAAAGCAAAGAAAATGCTATAATTGAAAATGTACAAAGGAAGATTAACTCTGTTTTGTTTTTTGAAGAATGCCTATGCAATTAGTAAATGAGACTTTTCAATAAAAAATCAAATTACCACAAAGAAAATTGAAGACCTTCCCATTGAAGACAGCTGTATTATGAAACATTCATTTGCTCTGAATGCCAAGAACATTTGCTATAAAGCAGCTGCCTATTTATTAAATATTATCACAGTGTGTTATCGACCATATTTCTACTTCTCCTGTTTGGAATTAGTATAAAACATGTTTAAACAAGGATTTGAATTTTTTGCGATCTACAAATAAGATGACAAATGAAGGAGTAAATGTATTCAAGTCCCCTGAAAGGAATTTATTTTTGAGGCCATACTTCTAAAGAGGAGTCAGCAGCAAATCAGAAAACCAAAACATTCTGCTTAAAAATGTCAAATGTCTTTGACAAATGAAGCAAACACTGGAAAAAAATAGCAATGACAAACTTCTTTATTTAGAAGGTAGCTCAAATATCTAGCATATTCCATCCTGTGTCTTGAATATTTTTCTACTGTTATTCGAAAGTATCGTGTGCATTTTGTACTTAAAAACAAGCTGGCATACAGGATTCTTGAGCGTGGCTTCTGCAATCCCTTTTAATTATTAATAATTATCTGTAATGAATTGCCATGGGAGACATGATCAGTTTTGTAAAGCCTCAGTTTTTTTTTCCTCACAGAAATGGGAGCCATCTCTTCTGATTCCTGTCCTGGTGCTTCCTTACCAGCTCCTTGTACACTTCYGACCTCAGAAACCTGGGGAAAGAGTCCTTTGCCATGAGGCTGTAGATGGATCTCTGAGCAGCGTCAAAGCAGCTGAGGGTGGGCTCTGAGATGTTCTGAGAGATGTCATTCTTGGTGTGGAAGTCAATATTGATCTGCAGGAAGAAAGGAGCATGAAACCARTGTCAGTTTGCTCAAAAAGCTGAGGTCTGTTTGTGTGCAGGACACAATCTGCATTTGAATTTCCTCACAAATAACCTGACTGATGCAAATGAACAGGAAGCTCATCCCTTCCTTTTCTAGCACACTGAATTCTTCATTTTATTTGGCTCTTAAAAAGAAGGCATGACTGAAAAAAAGAAGGGAAAAACTTGCTTTTGGTTATCTCATTTTTCTGCCAAACCAAATCCTATGAAGAACTGATTATCAAGAAGTAAATTAAAAATGAAAGTGCTGAGCATTATTTTAGATTTTGGCCCAAAGTATTTTGTAAGGATATTTTGATGTTAACAATAAAAAATTGGCCTTCAATAAGATGTCAGATATGGGGACAATCAAAGCACTCTTGCTGACAAAGGCAAAAATATCACTGGAGAAGCTGAAGGTGAAGAAAGTGAATAATAATTAATAAGCAATTTGCTTTTTCACAGTAGGCATTTTTGAAATTATAAAACTGAATTCTGTGATGGAAATTTTTGCATTCTTTTCATGTCAAAAATACCTATGCAAAAGAAAAAATGCAATCACAAACCTACTGCTACTCTGGCACCTAGAATATGGAAGAAATGGTGCTGACTGCATTATGAAATCTGGTTAGAAAAAACAAATTATATTGAACATAAATTGGAAATTTCAGAAGGTGAGGTAAATTTATTCCCAGTGTGAAGAATGCAAAATGCAAACCACAATGTCTGTGCTTCACAGCATTCCACAAAGCATTTCCCACCTGGTAAATAATGGACATGGAAATGGGAGTTACAGCCAGGCTGAATTGAATTTTCTGTCATTCCCTAAAGYCTGGGTCTGAACTTTCCACTTCATCCCTATCCTCAGCACCCAAAGCACACCCAGAAAAAACTCTTCACCTCCTTTGGAGCATCAGCTTGTATAAAGTCTGAATAAATCTTCCGGGCTTTCGAGGCCACCTTGGCGGAGGATTTGGTTTTCTTGAAGTCCTCRCAGGCCAGCCAGAACTCCACATTCTCCTCGCTGAACTCTGACTTCAGAAATGTCCGAAAAGCTGCCAGGCCCTCTGGGGAATGTTTTGTGAATAAAAAGATCAGTGCAATTTATACAGGTGTATACACACAGGTGTATGTGTGTGTATATATATATATATATATATTTATGCTATATATATATAGTGTAACCTATGTATCTGCCACTGTTTTTGCATGTCAGCCAGCAGTGAGGTTGGAGAAGCTGCTGCTGCAGGGAAAATAAATAGGAGATAAAATTATAGTGCTGATAAAGGGGCTAAGAGATTTTGTTGGTGAGTTACCAACTGAGGAACACTCCCAACAGCTGCCTGCTGTAGTTTGGTCTCCTCAGCACTGATACATTTGTTAAAAAAGGATCCTGGAGGTTTTGGACTTCAAGAGGATTTGGAGTGGCTGGGAAATTTGAGATTTGAGGCTGACCCCTAAGTTAAGAAGCAAGCAGAAATGTAGGTCACACCTTGGTAGTGTGCTCTCCTCACAGCTGAGGTTCCCTGCCTGAATGGTGCTTCCATCTCCTTTCAAGGGGAGATTAAAACTTGGATAGAAAAGTGGGTTTGTCACTACTTCTTTGTTCCTCTTTTTTTTCACTTTGAAGAAGAAAAAAATGAAACAAAAAAAAAAAAAGGTCTGTTTGGAAGAAACTGTTTTAAAATTAATTCAAATGACAAGTTCTGAGTAAAGAAAGCTTTAATTGTGTTAGTCAAGTTAATGCCATCCAGGAACAGTGTGGAGGCACTCCAGGGTCCAAAGTTACTGCAGCAAAATGGAGCAGGGGCAAGRAAATTACCAAGTTGCGTGTGGTTTGTGGTGTCAAGTGTGTAGACATGGCGTTTCTAGGAGAAATTACTTT
>NW_026623537.1:819585-829456 GCF_030028575.1 Malurus melanocephalus
TTTTTTAAATGAAACCATTGCAAGGGGAATTCAGCAGCTACCTTACTAAAAGCAATTTCAGAGCATTTCTGCCAGTCCTTGAGCATTGGCCAGAAGGCAGATTGTGTTTGCAGCTCAGACAAGCCTTTCAGGACAGCAGCTCACCCACCTCCAGCAGCAGCTCTGCTTTGTTCAGTGCAGGTGGGGAGATGGACTGCAGAGCAGCATGAAAACCTGACAGAGATGTTTGGCAAATGGGATGACATATTTAAAAAAAAATAATAATTTTTTAATCACTTCTTACCTTTATTGGCCAGTACGGTGTCCACAGACTCTGACCAGGCCATGGTTTCACCAGCACTTGACCTGTGGAAACAACATCTACCCTTGAAAATAACATTGAGATCTTTGYCCTGTGCAGTCTGGGGTGGCTCAGAGCCTGTGGGTTGGGGACAGCCACTCATCCTGCCCTAYACTCAGAATATCAGGGATATTTGACGCTGCTGACTTAATTATTCATCCTTGAAATGCTCACAGTGCTTGCAGCTGGTGAAACTCTAATAAAGTGCAGGAGAGATGTGAGTGTTCTAGAGCAAGTACTGAAGTTCTTTTGGAGTTCAAAAGGATTAACAATTCATTGACATGATACTTTTTGCTGGAAATTATCTAAAATGTTATCCAGCTAACAGGGTAGGAGACATGGGCCTTATACTGGCTTCTCAGTGGTATAAATGATTGAGTAAGTTCATAGTTTTGGCTTTTCCTCTATAGCTTGTAGGTTTCTTCTAGGCATGAGGGCAAACACTTTGTTCTCTATAAAATATTGCCAGTTTTCTTAATAATAAAAAAAAAATCCCAAGCAGTCTTAAATACTGTAAACAATATTTGATGTTCCTAAGGTGACTGAGAGCTCAGCTACCAGAACTCTGCTCTCTGAATTACACTCAGTCTGAGAGCTGTATCCCACAGCCAYTTCTCAGCATTGCCACTAATGGCCTTTTCTATTTGCAAATTTATAGAAAGATTGAATGGCAGTGTCAAGATATTATGTAGCTGTAGTTACAATTGTAATTATAATTATAATTATAATTGTAATCTTTACAAGGGACAGTGGCCCTGACACCTTAAATGAGCAAGCTTTTTTGTAGATCTCAATTTACTTGGATCCAGAGGGAAAAATTATATTTAAGCAAGAAAAAAATGGTGCCTATTTGTAAGTATATATAAACATATAGATGAGGAAAACTGGAGTGCAAACATAGTAAGCCTGTGAAAACACAAATGAAAACTAAACACAGCATTGTGTTGTACTTTGTGAGACATCACATGATGATGGAATTAATCAGCAGAGAATTTGTTTTAGCAACTGTAAGAAACTTTTATCAAATGCATCACCAATTTTCAGGATTTTTATTAAATGTTTATGAGCTTTCTTGTCAAACAGAAAAGCGAAATGAAAGGCCAGGATGAACCAGACAGTTTTGCTCCTCGTTCTTATGGGCAATGTTAGTTGTTTTAATATTTACTCACCACTCTGAGAATGATCTCACTGACCTTGTGGGATTTACTCGAATGGGAATGGCAAACAGAATTGGCAACAAGGAATCAAAATAGTCATGTCCCCTTCAAAGGGGGAAGGAAAATAAAGCTGTGCAGATTATTCAAGCTTGGTCACTCAATCCCATAAATCTCCCGCGATTAAAATAGCCATAAAGAGCAACTCACTTGGCTGGCATTTTCTGTTCCACTGTTTGTTTGTCTGACTGTCACAGGGAAGGCAGAATTTCTTTTCCTGACTGATCTTCAAGCTGAAGGTGAGGTGACAGCAGGAACAACACAATTAGCACGTGAATAACCAACCAGGACAATGCACATTCACTGAGATTGCTTACAACTCTCCTTAAAATGATGTCTTTCAAACAGGTGGCCTTTTTCCTGACAGTTCCATTCACACCTGACAGTGCCCACAGCACCTCCCTGCCCAGGTTCATGGGTGGTGCAGCCAGTCCAGAGCTGGGGAAGGGGCTGGAGCACAAGGCTGGTGAGGAGGGAGCTGGGGGTGTTTAATCTAGAGAAAACCTGGCTCAGAAGGGACCTTTTTGCTCTCTRTAACTGCCTGAAAAGGTGTTGTTGTAGCCAGTTGGGGGTTTAGGTAATTTGTCTCTTGCTCTTAGTAGTTATTCTCTCATCCCCAGCTCATTTCTTCCTCTGTGTAACCCTTGCWGTCCCTCCTTCTCCTGAACAAGCAGCTTTTACTGATTGGCTTCTTGCCCCGCTTCAAATCCTGTCCTGAGGCCCAATCCTTTATTCACATCACCCAGATTCCTGGTTCTCGATGTCTCCACATGACATAAACTTCCAGTGGCTCCAGAACTGGGATCCCAGCTGTCCCAGASTGAGGGATTTTGGTYTCRGTTAAAATATTTTACACCTAGCAGRGCAGTTTTAGGAGTTTAGGTCCCATTTGATTTTCTCCTATGGTACAGTCATGATCAAAGCTGCCTCCTGCCTGTCTGAGAGCATCTTTCTGATTTTAGCCATGCCTTTCTTCTAAGGTAAGAGAGAAGAACCCAAGCACCACATGCCAGGTTTCAYTCTTAGAAAGGTTAAGAGATTATTCCTTATCCTTACCTTTCGTAGATCTGTAAAAGACGTTTCAGGCCAATCTATTTGATGAACTTCACATGGGACAAAAAAAGTAGTGAATCTGGTCAATTCTGCACCAGAAAGATGAAATCAGACATGGAGAGGTGCATTACTGGGATGAGCAGGAGAATTTCACTGTCTTACTGGAGGAAAATAAGAAACCAGTTTGTCTCTAAGATGAAAGCAGAGAGGAGCTATGATTGCCTTCTGATCATGGAGGGGTAGCCCAGTGAGAAAAAATAATTATTTTAGCATAATGGTGATATTGACAAAAGAAAAATTGTATATAAACAGCCAGTGAACAAATTCAGACTGAAAACTAGAATAAGGTTTCACCAAATGTTGCATTTTTAGTCTCAACTTTTTACAGTTGTATTTTTGCCCTCTCTACTCCTCTGTACTTTGATGATAGAGCTTCACATATTTGTGAGATTATTTTAAATTGTTGTCTTTGTTAGCAGAACACTGGAAATGATGACCCAAGATACCCCTTTTACTCCTACCTATTACTAAGAAAAGATTCCTGGCAGCAAAATGCAAATCCTTTCTGTAATTCCTTTGCTTTGCATCTGCTTCCTTCTGAACCTTCTAGCAGAAGAGAAATGTTAATTGCCACCCTGATTTTCTGCTGTGATTCTTTTTTTTTGTTTAATTGGTTATTTTCTCTTATTTCCAGAGCACATTCTGTGGGTGGTACCACTGTGTCAGACAAGACCAAAAGCTTTCCAAGCATCTTGCAGGTGCGGAGAAAACTCTCTGCATTWACAGAAAATCCTTTGGGATTAAGTCAATCCCAGGTTTGAGCTTTGGCAAAAAGGTGTAAAGATAATACAACATAATACAAAATCCAGCCACTATTTGTAGAGCTTCTGGCCTGGCAGAGCATAAAYGGCTACAATTTGAATTTTCTACGTGTCATGCCAGAAATTGGGTGCARTTGTGAGAACAGAGGTGATGCCAAATTGAACAATTTTCTTGGCTGACTCTGTTCATATCTCAATGCTTACCTGTGTCTAATCCCAGTGGTTCTACTATTTACCCACCTTGGAATCATGATGGTAAATTGACTTTTTTGGTTATGATAGGACGGGTTACCCAATATCTGCCTGTTTTTTCTTAATATAATCAGATGATGCACATTTATTTCAAAACAAAATTCCAAACAGTGAAACAGATGCATTTTTAAATTTCTGTCTAATAGCCTGATATCTGAATGATGCAGACTTGACCATCTCTTAATGATTTTTCAGTGCTGATATTTTTTAAATCAGTCTCAGCAGCCACAGAAGGATGCTAAAAGCTGGGAATATTTTAGCACACATAATGACTGGATTGATGCAGTCTGATTGCTCTTGTTTTTTATGAGGTGCTGCTCACAGTTCACAAGATTCTGTGAGGGATTCTCATCACTGTTCTGCCCCCAAACATTCTGTCAGTGCTGCTCAGTGCATGCCAGCTGATAATGTTTCAGGTGCACAGCAGGTGAGAGGGTTGTGATGATATTTGTATAATAACAGTAAGTTCACTAACCAAAGGTAGGCACAGCCACTTCTTCCCACAAAAACCAGCTGGTTGTATTCCTCTGTGMTTCCTCTGCTTGGAACTTAGTAGTGTCTGGGAAGAAATTCTTAATATTTCACTGAAAWGTCAGAAGGAGAAAAAGTGATCTTGGTATTAAATGCATCAGCTGCTGGTGCAAGCGCATTGGTCATTCATAATAAACAGTATAAAGCAAACAAAAGGAAATATGAAAATGCAGCAGAGATGGGATGGAAGTTGCACACTGAATTATTTCTCAGCTTTTTGTGACTCTGGACACAGCTGYAGCATCAGTTCTCTCMTGGCTGGGGCTGGGTGTGCAGGGTSACTCAGGTAAGGCTCAGCTATTGCAGGCTGTTTTTSGCTTTAGCTGGGAGCCTCTGGCTGAACATTCCAGTAACTCTGAGSACTGGGCTGTGGATTTTGAATGCCCTGCCTTTGATAACACAGGAGAACTGGAACAGGAGGAATGTGGATCTGACTGAACATTTCCAACTTGGCCAACATTACGTGCTAAGGACCCCTGATTTATTAAATATTGAAGTCTTCAGAACTTTTAGTCTCGTTGCTCARCTTTTACTGATGCTCACCTTTTGATCTTTCGCTACCTTTTGGAATTAATTTCCCTGGTTTATCTTCCTTTATGGAAAGCTATTGGTGTTGAGGGCCATAAACCAGGTCATTTTTTGTTCCTCTGACCCAAAACTGACCCCAAACTCTAATCAGAGCAGTCAAAAGCAATGCTGCATGTTCAGACTGGTGTATTAACCTAAGGAATAACATTCACTTCTGTGTGTTGCTAGAAGGGCTGCCTTGTACTCACCTGAGCCCAGTGTGAGGAAAGCCCACACTGCTGGATGTTTGGCTGTGCTGCTGCTCCCTGGATCAGGTTCAGTATTAATGCTCTTTAATCCCATTCCATGCCCAGRTTCCCTTGGACAGCGCTGTCCTGTGTGGTGTCACCTCGGCAGAACCAAAAGCCACCGAGCTGTCCTGAACAATCACAGCCCAGAGGGACCTGGCTGCACCCCTTATGTGGGGAGAAACCARCATGGTCCAAGCCCTGCTGGCACCCTGGGGACACGGGAACGCCTGTCACACGGGGATGCAAATGTCCCCTAATCGCAGCACCGTGGAAATGCCCACCTTCCCACAGCGCTCGGCACGGGCAGCTCACAAAATCATTTCTTTTTTTCCATGTGAATAACTCTGTGTGCCTTCAGCATGCCACTGAGTTGTTTTGCATAAGAAAATGAGCTCCTATTTTCCACCCAAGCAAACTATACCCTTCAGGTGAAATGTTTTGATTTCAAGAACAATCTGTCAAAATATTTTACACCGCTCTGGGTTCCTCRTATACAGCATTTCCAAGTGCTATACAGACACAAACTTACATTGGGAAAGCTGGAAACAATTCCCCAGAAAATGTGCAATCAGGAAAAACTGGAATAGGACTAGCTGCAGAAAGCTGAGAATAAACCAGGGAGTTGTGAAGAAAGAGTGTCTTAATTATGAGCAAATTTTATGGTGAATAAATGAGAGTTCAGAGTGTCCTTTTATTAGGTTTCAGCCTTATCTTCTGTCCTGTTTGGAAACTCTCAAATGGCTGCTGCAGGATTGCGTTTCTTTCTGGTTAATTTTAGTTACATTTCAGGGAGCAGGCAATGGTAGAGAGAGGCTGAATTGTAAATCTTGGAGTCGGGATAATTTCCTGTAAAGCGTAAGGGGGAATTGGGAGGAGGTTACGCAAACAGACTCCATTTAGGAAAGCAGAGAGAAAAGCTTTGGTATAAAACCAGAGGGAGCTTTCATGAGACCGGCCCTAAGTGATCAGAGCACAACAAGTGCAGGATAACAACACATTAGCAAGGAAAAATAGTAAAAATGGAAGCAAGCTTGGGTGGTAGAGAGAGGAAATGCGTTTTTATCTTTGGCACAGRGCCACCCAGGAGCTTGAGGCATTTGATTGAAGCATTTGACTAAAATGCAAAGAACAGAGTGGGATCTGGGATAGGCAGCTGAGCAAGGCGTAAGTTCATGAGCATATGAATCACTGATGAGAGGAAGATGATTTTCTGCAATTTTTTTCTCAGCTGAGGTCTTTTGGCAGCATGTGTGGAAAGGAGAGGGAGCTGCATTCAAAGCAGGAGCTAATTAAGGCAGGCTGAGCAGCTGGGGACAAAAGGAGAGGAAAATGATCTCTTGTTCGTGAATCWCTTAAAAGTTGTAGCATGTAAAGGCATGTAAGAGCCGTGTTGCTGATTGCCTCCTTCACTGGCAGGTGGAAATCTGTCTTGTTCTTTGAGATTCTTTATCTTAGATTTCATTCCTCTTCAAAATTCAAATTCAATTACTCAGTTCAAAAATCAGTTGTCTTTTGCTCAATAACAAATCAATAACAAATCCACAGCCCCAAAGAAATTATGTGGCCATGTGTCTTTCCATCCCTCAAGTGAAAGAAGAACAGCAGATCRTAATTCAGCCAATTTAAAACCTCTAATGAGACTGAAATAGTGAAACAGGAGCCAAGTCTTTGTGCCACACAAGTCAGCAGATTGTTTCCCTCACACTTCGTGTCCTGAGACTGCACCTACGTAAGGAGTGCAGTGTTTGTGTAGGGGGAATTAYTGTGTTGACAGCAGGAATATTTTGGGAGCTCTTCCTGAATGCTGAATGGCACTTATGGACACGAGAAGCTGCTACATAAACTAATCCCCAATAAAAATACCCGCCCAATAGGCTTTGTGTGTGTATTATTTGCATTAGGGCAGCTCAACAAGAGGATTTGCATAACTGTGGCACTGATCCTGCCAAAACTAGAGAAGCCTGTGTTCTCTGGTACTACCCAAAGGTTTGTGCTGTAAATAGATCTGTGCAGGGCCAGCCCTGAACCTAATCAATCCTGGAACAGCATCACAGACTTGTACTAAACCCATGCCCAGTTCACCTTCCAGGACAGCACTAAATAGCAGAGTGCTCATTTTCTCTCACTAAAAGCAGCCTCTTCTAGAAAAAAAAACCCATTGCCAGATAATTATGTCATTTTGGTTTATCTTTGTGTCCTTTGCCTTCCTTTCCCTGAGTTTATCTTGACTTTCTTTTTACAGTAGTTCCCATGGCATTAGTCTGCTGTAAATTCAGCTYGGGTCCATAATTATCTTTGGAAAACACACATGCATAAATAGCTACCAGGAATATCTTATTTGTTTGTTTTCATTGCAGAACTCACAAGAGGGACCAGTTCTGTCAGTACCACAGACGGATGGGTTTGAGGAAGGCCTCCCTGGAGATAAGCAAAATTTTCCATGTGTCTGTGGAATGAAATAAAGGGCGCCTGCTGACTTCTATTTATCATTGCAGACCCTTCTGACTAAAAGCTGAGTTTCTGCTAGCAAGGAAAAGCCTTACTCAGGGTGCTATATTTGTCATTGGGTTGGATTTTGGAACAGTCATAAATATATGTATTTTTTTCATTCCTTTCCTCCGTGGCAATCCATCCAAAATTTGGATTTTTAGCTGATATGGAGAAACACAGTCACACCAGGGTAGAATCTAGCTGGAAATGTGTAGGTCTCATGTCTGAGTGGCAACAAACCCACTGTGAATTCTGATTTYAACATCAGTGGGACTCTTCTCAAATCGATTCCCTTTCTCCCCAAAGATCCCAATACATGACACAGGAACATGCCCATTTTAAATATATTGTTGGTGACATTAGAGATTCCCTCATCCCAGAATCATCAAGGTTGGAAGAGACTTTCAAGACCCAGCCTGACCATTAACCTACCCCCCACCACAATCACCCCTAAACCAACCCCCAAGCACCACAGCCAGGTCTCTGGGACACTTCCAGAGATGGAGACACTTCCACCACCTCCCTGGCACTCATCCCAGTGCCTGACCACTTTTTCCCTGAAAAAAAATCCCTGTACCCAGGTTCTGACTGCTTGCTGACAGAAAGAGTGCWTGCTTGATGYTTTGAKGYCAGAGAAYTTGATGGAATTTTGAWGGARTAACCCAGCAAGGATCTGGAGATGSTTCCCAGGTCTTTGTGGCTCGGCAGCATTTCCTGATGAGTCTGGATCTCTGCACAGTAACAATTTGATTAAAATAGCAGTGATTACAGCTAGGATTGAACTTCAGGTGAAGTCTTCACACCTTACTCATCAATGTGCTAATGATAAACCAGATMTTGACAACTCTTTAAGCACACCAGATTTATTGGAATTTAGTAAAGCAGGTCCAGCAGTTCATGTACACCMCAAATTAGCAGTGAACATGAAGTCCCATCCTCAGGAACTGCACCTCTCCTCCTTCACCACTCACAGAAAGGGGAAGGAAAGGGAGAAAGCTTAAATTCCATGCAAAACAACCGAATTTACAAGTCATAGTTACAAATAAATCCTRCAGTCCCTTGCTAAACTGAACCAGTGTTCAAGGCTTGAAGAACTGCACCAAGCTTCAAGGTGTGTCTCATCAACTCTGAAAGAAAAGGGCAGAATAACTGTGTGTGCTGCTATAAAAAAATGTGTCCGACTTTGATAGTGAAGAAATAAAAAGGGAGATTGCTCCTTCCTCTCCTCTAACCTATAGAGAGTTTGTTAATGACCAGTAGAAATGMAAGTTACTCTACCTGAATCCAAGAGTTGTTAATTTTCAGATACATTTTCAAAATAAAAGGCAGAAAAAAACCTTTAGAACAAAGTTTAGTAACAAAGTTGGTATTCCACAGCTATTTATAAATAAAAGCAGAAATATTTTATATATATACACATAGACATGACCTGGTATTTAAGGATACACATTGTGTTAAAATAGCATTCTTGGTCTTTTTTTGTTGCTCATTTAGTTGCAAAAATTAAAATACAATTATTTGATGCCATAGCTAATTTATACAGCATAACTTAAAATCAGAGAACAGACTAGCATAAGAAAAATGTACCCCAAAAATATTAAACAGGTATTTTTATGTTSCTCTTAAAATAGGTAATGGCTACATTTTAATTATACATTTAATTATGCAGTGTCTTTGGTAAAGATTCATGTAACTTTGCATTATATCTAAGGATGTTCCTGTGTGTTTTACGATATGAGAAAATACCACAAATTGCCTTTGCTTAGTGTAGGGAATATTGCAGAAACATAAATATGTGCAAAGACTGGATACAGAGAATCTAACTATGATGAAATTCTAGCCTAAGTGATACATGCCCAGGATACATGTTGGATAACACCAAATAGCATTTTGTGAGATATTTTCATGCAGGAAATTCAAGTTTTCCCCCCAAATCTGATCACAGCTTTTGCCTGAGTTTAAAAGAAAATGAATAAATAAAAATGATTAAATGGATCTGTCTTGCCATGATCTGACTTGCCAATATGGTATCTACTTTTCTATAAAAATGAGATTCTGTTACAGAACTCTGACCTGATTTAAATGCATTTAACTTGGCTTTCCCACTCGTTTACACTCGTTAAGGATTTGGGTTTTAAAGCAGGCGCTGGGGTGGATGGGKGCTGAGCTTTGCTGTTACCACATGCTGAAATCTGGCCTCACCCCCTGGAAATCTCTGACAGTGAAGGAGCGTGACCTCCTGCGCAGGGTGGGGCGGGCAGGGCTCCTGCCCTTCAGCAGGCTCAGGTAGGGCTCGGATCTCAGGAAGCGAGGGTAGCTGTCCTGCTCCATCAGCCTGTACACCGTGCTCTG
>NW_026623537.1:829957-840613 GCF_030028575.1 Malurus melanocephalus
TTCTTTGGTGTGAAAGTCCAGATTCACCTGGAGAAGGAAGAAAATGTATTTATTTAATGGTATTCTGGTTCATGACTTCCTTGGTGTGAGAGTCCAAATTCACCTAGAGAAAGAAGACCAATTTCTTTAACATACATTCATGTATTTCCTCTGTTATTATCTGTAGCACTGATATTGTACATTAGYGAAAGCTTTTTCTGATAAAAGGACCTCAAATCCCCCATACAATGTGATGTGAACTCTGCAGAATTGGTGTGTTCATGTTCACAGGTAGCATGGAAAACTGGTAAAACAGAAGATAAACTCTGATGTTTCACAAAAAGTAATTCCAATAGTGATCTTTGAAGAGTTGCAGCTCCCAGGGTTTGCAACACCAGATTGTTACAGAGCTCCCCCTGCTCTCACGATTAACCAGAACGTTTCTAATGAGATTCTCTTAGTGAATATTTAAAATTTCTGGTTTCTGTGTTGTTTGGACTGTAGGAAGGTGAGAAATTTCTAATATTTTTTTAAATGTGTTTCTGGAGGCTTTAGTTTGCAAAAGCATGTCAAAGTGACTGTTTATTCCATGTGCTGTTGCATTCAATGTTGCATTCATCCTGGGAAATATTTAAGAGTGTGAGAATGTTATTAAAGTAACAGATGGTGATTTAAGCATGTTATTTTGAAAAATAAGATAAAATATATATTTTAAAAAATTGTTGACCCAGTCAAAAAGTGACTTCTATAATAGGCTTTTCTTTTCCTCTCTGAGAGGCACCTGTCATTTCCATAAAATTATTTAGAATAAACAGTTTAGATCTAAGAGCTGCAGGGCAATTAGTGATGAGAGAATGGTCCACTCCGAGATTTTATGATGCCATCGAACTGCAGGCTCAGAAATTCATGTGTAGAAGAGTTCTGCTGAACAGAGAGTCAGAGAAGGGGTGCAAATACGAGGGAGGAAGTGTCACCAAAGCCAAGAGCCCAAGGTGAACCACAGCTTCTACACTGCCTGCACCACACTGAAGCATGGCAGAGAAACAAATTGTTGTATTACCGTGACTTTTCTGCCCTGTTCCCTCTGCAGATTTCCTCCTGCTCATCTCTTCCACCAATCTCAAGTGCTGAGTGTTGTTACCTGCCCAGAGTTGCATCGCCACAAAGTCAGGGWAAGAAATGAAAAGGGGCACAAGCCTCTGAAAGTGGGCATTTCCTAGAAAAAGCAGGTATGAATCTTGATGCAATCTATGGGAATTGCAGATGGAAACTGCACCATTTTGTGATTCTTTCACCAACATGAGAATTTCATCTTTTTCACCCTCATCACAAGGAAGCAGAAGTTAGTGTTTAACTTCTGCTATTCTGGCAAATGAAAAAAATAATACAGGTATTGGCAAGTGACCTTGATCTGCTCAAACTTAATAGATCTGTTGAATAGTCTGATTGTGATTTCACTGAAAAGTTCACGCTCTCCCAATTAGTTGATCTCCTTCTTAGGGCAGGCAAAAAATATTCCCTTTGCTCATTTACGAATCCTTTATAACACACTTCAGTGTGTTATATGAAGATGTTGTAAGTATGAAGATGTTGTAAATATGAGAACTTTTTTTACTCTTATGACACTACAGAAAGGCCTCAGTGTTGGTGAGGACTGTCACATGGACATATTTGTGTGCTGCCAGTAACATACCAAGGATCTACAATTCAAGGTGGAGGGGTGGGAAAGGGGGAAGGAGACAATCTAGACAAGTCCACGTTCCTCTCAGATCTTTGACTTTCATGACACTTTTATGACTTCTTATGTCAGTGAACTGCAGGATTATTTTGTRAACCAGGGCATGCACTTGTTAAAAGCAGATTTCACCAGGTGCAGTTGTGTCAAGCACTGTGTATAATGAACAATGTCTTTACCTCTTTTGGGGCATCTTTCTGTATGAATGTCTCAAAAATGGCCTTGGCTTTTGGCAGAAGTTCATGTGTGCTTTTGCTTTTCTTGTAATCCTCACAGGCTACCCAGAACTCGATGTTCTCCTCGCTGAATTCAGTTTTCAGGAACTTTGTGAAGGCTTCCAGCCCAGCTACAGAAGGGAAAGTTGAATTGCATTAAAAAATATGTTCTTATCAGAAAGTCTTTCCACACAGTCTGTGCAAGGTAGTAAACCATTTTTTGCTCCCTTTTAGTAATATCTCATTACAGATAATTATCTTAAAATGCATAAAGGTTTTAAAGTAAGAGCTATTTTTCCATTATGATTCTGTAATTTCCATTACAGAATTCTCAACATCAGTGGAAAAACACTACCAAGATCTCGTAAATTTAGAAAGAGAAGCAAGCAAAACATGTGGATGTATTTGGAAGCAATGGACTTTATTCCGGCTGAATATCAATTTAGGTTGATTTGAAATTGAATTTGAATTAAAATTGAATTCAATTAAATTCAATTGAATTCAATTAAAATTTGAATCTTTGAATCTCTCCAGCAGCAATTTAAGATGGATGGCTTTCAGCACCTTTATAAATTGCTTTATCCTTCTGTTGTTCTGCTGAGGATAYTTTCTTTCCCGAGTATACCTCATCTGTGGAAGCAATGTAATTGTGTGGATGGGCACTGCTCAAGGAACAGATTTGAGAAGCACACAGTGTCCAGCACTGCTGCTGAAGCACACGTGTGTCCCTCCAGAATGGAGGAAGGCAGGAACAACATGAGCATTTGATAATTGTGGGAGCAGCAGGGCCTCTCAGAGGGTGGCCAGCTTGGATCCAGGCACTATCTTGGAAATAATCTGCATCAGAAGTGACAAAGTCTTGTCTGAAGTACACAGAACATATGCAGTCAGGAATATTTGAGCAATGTTCAGATTAAATGCTCCTGTTTACTGAAGGGACTCTTTGCTGTCTGCTCTATTATTTTGTTCAATAAAATACCAAGGTAAAAAATTATTTTCAGCYATTTTCACAACAGCCTAAGAAGATGAGGAGAGCAGGGAACACATGCTGCTATAAATGACCCATCATACCTAGTTTAGGTAACTGCCATGTCTATTCAAAGGCATAACTGGATTTAATCATTTACCATCCTTTACCATCAATTTTCCATCCTAGCTGTCTGCATGGAGAGGCAAGGAACCACCAACCTTTCTCAGAAAGCAGTTTGTCAAAAGACTCTCCCCATTTCAGTGCTTCTTCAGGAGACACGCTGCTTGAGAAACAGAAAGGAGTTTTRAGGAATTGTGCATTTTGTGCATTTAGGAAGCTGTGTCACCCATGTTCCCCGTTACCATCATGGCTCAGGACTGTTTCCCAAAGCCTTCAATCAGATCACATTTCTAAAGGAAATCATTCTCTCAGGGACTTCAGGAACATTTGCTTTAATTCTTTTCTGAGGTTTTTTTCCTGCAGAGTTGTATTTCTTCTTTCTTTTTATAAAAATTACAGAGCAGAGATGCTTCGCTGTGGGGTTTGTGTTGCTCTGCTCATCTTTGAGGGAACTGAGATCATGGTAAAACCCTTATGGGAACCCAGTCTTGTCAGCTATTTAAACTTAAGAAMTATGCAGAGATGTGGTTTTGAATATGCTCACTCTGAAGCTGTCACCAYAGTCTGCTTCTAATGAAATACACAGAATTCTACAGCCTGAAGACAAAATTGTAGCAATATGGTTTAGGTGTCAGACTTTTAGGGCAACAGAACCTGTAGTCTGGTTTGTTTACCACAAACACATTTCAAATGCCACGTTATTCTGAGACCCCTCAGTGCCTCACTTATAAAATTCATATTCTTCATCAAGTATGTCAAGTTGCATGTGTTTCACTTTGATTTCAAGAATTGTGCCCTAGGAAACAGCAAAGAAAATGAAAAAAAACCCAAAACCCAAAACCCACCTTGCTGCTTTCATGTAAATACAATTTTGGAGAACTTATTTTTTGGTTTTGTATAGACTGAGCCCGAATGCACACTGGAACAGTCCTTGGATTTTTAGAAGGCCAGAACTGGAGTGAGCAGGAGGTGAGCTGTATCCTGCTAAGAGTAGGATTTAAGTTTTCAGCCTGAAGTGGAAGTCAACTTTGATCAGTTGCTTTATGAATATGAATGTTTAGGACTATTTTCATTGCAGGGCAAAGCACAGTACACTGAAAGAATCGATGAGCAATTTGTCCAGGATTGGATGGTCAGACCAGCTTCTTATGGACTGAACATTTCTGGAATATGATCCCAATTTGGAAATTCCAATATCTTAATATCTTTGGGAATGAATTTAAGCCAGTAATGACCCTGGGTTTGCACCAAACTCAAAAGGAGGAATTTCTTTATTTTTATTTTAATAGGTGTCACATGTTTCATAGCTGAAGTCATTGCTTGCAGGAATGAAAGTTTTAACTAGGGAGGAGAAAACAGCTCAGGAGGAGAAGTACAAACTCTGGAGAAATGAAATTCAGGAAATGAGTGCAGGCTGGTAAAGCAGGGGCACTGGAGTCAGGGAAAGSGGGACCTCACTCCCTCACAGAGTTCATTGGGTATGAGAAGCACAAAAACACTTCAGTGCTCTGAATGTGTCAACTGTGGGTTCCTGCAGCCACAGAAATTATTTTGGTCATAGTGAACAGATAAAGCCTGCTGACTTCACAGCCCCTGCTCAGTCCATGGAATGCTGGAGAGGTTCTTTGCTGGGTTTGGAAAACCCTGGTGTGAGTTTCTGGTTTCCCTTCAGAACCTGCACCAAYCCAGCAGCCTGACAGATCCCCAGCATCTGAGTGCAGCAAACAGGTTGTGCAATAACAGGCAGAAACCAAGCTCAGCCACTTCCTAAATATGATTTTAAATTAACAAATTAAAATTTAAACTAAAGATTAACATTTAAACTAGCAGATTAAGTAACATTTCTGTTATCACCCCACTTTCCATCTGTGGTGTTTCATTAAATTCTCTTTTGATTTATTTTAGTAACTCTGTGTGAAAAATCATGGAAGCTAAGTAAATCACTTAATACATTTCAAACTATTATTTCACTTCATTATTTGAAAAAGACTAACTTTCTTTTCTTTTTTTTTTTGTTTGGGGTTTTTTTTCCACTTTTGATAAATACAATTGTCATTTTTCTCTGATCTATATATAAAGACCAGCAAAAATCGACAAGTTTCTCTTCCGTACTTGTTAGTCAGGCACCAGCTGAGAGYGGCATGATAAAAGAGAGCTGGCTGAGTGAGGAAGTGATGGTCTGTTAAAAGGGGGAAATCCTTCAGAGAATTATTACTGCTCTGAAAGTGCCTTTTCACAGACTGTAAGAATGTAGTGAGTGGCTGTATTTTGTGTGAAATGCTGGGGTTATATGAGATGCCCAACACTGCATGCAGGCAGCTCTGCTTTCTGAAGATGCAATCTTAGAATGGTTTTACGTCTCTGCAACCAGGATGTTTCAAAATGTGAACAAAAAAACTTGGTCTGGTTATCCAGAGGCACCAGTGGGAAAGTTTAGATACCCCTCCTCATCCACTTTTCCATGGGGTCCAGGAGCAGAGTTGGGGTTCTTAGGTGACTTCTGCCATATCCTCCCAATTAGAAGGGTTTGCAGAAGTAGCTTTAGCCAAAGCAGGCAGCTTGGTGCTGAAGGAAGGAGCTGCTTAAGCAAGGCAAAAGAGAATGGAAAGCTCTTTTGAAGTGTTCTGGAGTGATCTGTGCTGGAAAGAAAGGCCCAGTATATTTTTTAGGCCATGGAGTTGCAGTATTTTACATATTCTTTCTTCTCAGCCAGGAGAAGAAAAATACAGTTCTTAACGTATCAGTGAGATCTTGTACTGCATTGAAGCCAGGAATTAAACCCTTATTTGAGTCAATAAACCCAGAGATTTTACCCTGCACCCTTATAYTACCACAGTATTACAGTGTAAAAACATCAGTTGCTGAATTTTGGGGAAAAGAGAGTTCAATCAGTGACTGCAATTATTGAGGAGTTATGCATGCAGTGTTTAATACATATACAGCATTTCTACATCACAAAAATCTTTGGGAAACCCACTTTGCAAGGAGCTGGGTGGTTTTCCTGCTGGCAGTGATGTGTCAGCTGCATTTCTGAATGGATTATTGCTCTGTGTAGTCAKTGGGCTCACACAAAGGCTGCTGGCACAAGGTTTAAACCTCTCTGAGTGTGGGGACCAGAGTGTGAAAACACTCCTGCTGAGCACTCGATAATTCTGTAGTGTTTGCATGCTTGGGTTAAATTCAGAACTTTTAAAAGCATTACCCTTTTCCAAGAATGCACACACAGGTACAGGAAACGTTCTGAGTCACACAGGCACTTCTTGGAAGGAATTCCCATCAGCTCTCCCTTTATAGTCTTTGCCTCCTTCACTCCTTTATAATATTTACCTTGCTGCTTTTGTCAAGTTTCCAGGTTTGCCAAGGTGATCACCTTCATGGAATTCAGGTTTCTGCAGGAGCAGGCTCAGCCTATTTCTCTTCTGCTTAGCTCTACAACGAATCGGAGCAGCTTGTCAGGAAACCTTGCTGAAAGATGGGTTTTCCCTCTCAATCATTTTCTGCTTCTATACCATAGATTTCCCTATTTTCACTAACAGTAATGTTGGTGTTACTTCTCCTACATACATTATTCACATTAATGGCTCTTTCTTYACAGCTTAGCACAAATTTACACATGAAGCACTGGCAAAGGGAAATGGAAATCCTTTCATTTTCAGCATCCTTTTAATTTATTTTGAAGACTGAGGGGCCGAATTTCCCTTTAGAGGACATGAACAGTTGGCTCAGCGTCTTCTACTTTTAATGTTTCGYAAAGAAAAAAGGAAGTATGGCTTCCTGTCATTTGAAATTTTTGAAAAAAAAGCTTTCCCGGATCCTATTCAGGCTTTAGAGAAGCATTTCTCAGAACTTCTTGCCACCTTTCTTTCTTAGTACTTTCAGATCATGAATTTGTTTCTTGTCCTTAAAAAAATAAAATAAAAATCTTTGAGATAATGCTTCTTTTAAAGAGTTAATATTTTACATATGCAGTCTCTAGGAATGCAGTTCATGAGTTCTCAGACACATGAGAAATAAATAAAACAAATAAAATCATCTGTGCCCTAAATTCACRCCCACAAGCTGTGCTGGAAGAGCCTTCCAGAGGGTCGGCATGACCCCAACACTTACCCAGCCTTGCTGGCCTTGTGTGGCTCTTCCTTAACGGCTGATTTCATGATTTTGTAGTAGGGTTTGTCCTTCGGGGCAGAAATGTTCAGCTGGGGGAACAAAAGAAGTGGGCTCTCCATCTTCCTCTTGAGAAGCTTCCAGAAAGGCTCCTTTAGCTCCCTTGCCCTGCTTGCTGGGGCTCTCACATGCTGCTGTCACCAGGCTGGCAGCTCCAGCGAGTGTCCAGAGGGCACAAGGAGCTGCTCATCCAGAGGGCACAAGGATCTGCCCGTCCAGAGGGCACAAGGAGCTGCACGTCCAGAGGGCTCCCAGGGCAGAGCCGCTTCTGCCCTTGTCATTTGGGGAAGTGAGGCTGCAGCTCTGCCGGGCGCACGCAGCCAAACCGCAGCCCAGAGCCATCCTCTGCCGGGCTCAGGGCGACACCAGCCTGCCTGACAGACACCTCAGCACGCTGCACAGCCTCTGGAATTAGCTTTAAGGRCAATAATGTCACTCAAAATAATGTACAACTTTATCTTCAGCTCGCAGAGAGGTCCCACCCGCCTTCAAGCTGCCCTCTGCAGCCTCAGGGCCATTGCTGGACTCAGTTCCATCTACAGCACACAGTCTTCCAAATCGGGGTTTGTCAGGGTCTTCTCCAAACTGAGGGAGTTTCATTAATCAATCAATCAATCAATCAATCACTCATTTTGCAAGCAGAAATTTTAATTTCTGCACCACTCCTCAAAAACGGTAACTATCCACTTCTAATTTCCAGTTTGTCCACCAAACGCTCCCCCTTATACTTCTCCATCCGTGGATTTGTTTGTGCTTGCAATCTCCTACCCAGGGTAGGAGGCCCTTAGTTTGGCCAAAACCACCCCGTTTTTTAATTTTATTTTGATGGTAAATAAACCAAAATTCCTCATTTCAGTTTGCATAATGTAAAAGTATTAGCACAAATTGCCTCTTCACATACAAGTCTGATGTCAGTTAAGTTTCCTTTTTTAAGTTCAACTTGTGTTGGAGATGTCATAGAAACAACACATCTGCTAAAGAAATATCTTCAGTGTTAGATGAATGAGACACTGGGAAAGATTAAAATTATGCAGTAGCTAATTGATTAAGGATTAAACAGTTCTCATGTGTTTAATTACAGAGTCTCATTTTGATTACTCAGGTAAGACTTGGAGCCTTGGGGAGCAGACATTACCTCATTACCTCTCACAATTTTGTTGAGTTTTACTTACATAGGTAAGTTCTGGTGAGAGTCCCACCATGGCCCTTCTCTTGTGGCTTGAAGAGCTGAGGAGGTACTAATACTCAAAACAAATAAATAAAAAACCCAGCAACTCTGCTGGGACTCAAAATTTGCGAAAAACTTTTAAAAAAATTACGTTATCATGTTTTTTAGGATAAAAATGGAAAGTAAACTCTCATGTGCTACATGTGTGATACAAATTTTAAATCCAGACTGAATGGGAAAGAGTGCACAACCCCTTTTTGTACCCAAGGGACTTTAAGAAGTAGGGTGATGGTTTAAACTTCATTTTCAGTTTCACAGTAGGCTTATGCATCACATAATGCATATTTTAAACTGGCTTTAACCGCAGCTGTGTTTAATAATTTATTCTGCCTTTTCCAGAGAAGTAAATAAATATAGACTACCTGATTTTATTTAATATTTCTGCAATAGTGATGATCACATGAGCTTTTATCACCTGTTGTGTGTGTAYAATGCTGTCTGTGCTCATCTGCCATAATTGTATTGGCTGGTGATTTCAGCTCCTGGAAAATGTTAATTGTAGCCTGCATAGTCCAAATAAGCTGATTTAAGAAAGATTTGGAGCATGAAGCATCACTCAGAAGGGAATTAAAGTGGCCTGGCCACTGTGCCAGATAACTGCTAGATGAGGATGAGCAGCTGTGTCACCACTTTCAGCACCCACCAATCAGGCAATACATCTGAAGGGCCTGTCCAACTCACTTTTAAATGACCCTAAAACAATGGGGTTTATGTTTCAGATGCTTGAATTCTTATTGCAGCAATTGTCTCAGCCCCCAGTGCAGCAGTGTGCTGTGCACCTCCTGAAATTCACTGGGAAATCTGGAGGAGTAGAGAGAGGGAGGGAATAATCACAAACAATCTTTCCCCCACATTCACACTTTTTTTTATCCCATTAATAGAAAGCTAATATTAAATCTAGGCCACAAAGTAGCCCAAGTGCCTCCGGGTCAGTTTGTGTTTTGTCAGCCCTGCTGCTGGTGCTAAGGAGCATCCCCTGAGCACTGGGGGCTGCAGTCGTTATAGCAACAGCATTAATGGGAACGCTGCCGGGCCGTCCTGGGTGCTGCAGTACAGAAAATCCTGGGTGCTGCAGTACAGAAAAACCAGCAAGTTATTTTAAACCAGAAAATTATTATTCAAACCCAGAATGTTATGTTGATGACATGACTAGAGATCCAGAAAGCTCTGAAGAAATTTGGGATACGAACTAAACGTCCTGATGCTCAACTGTTTCTCCAGCCACTGAAATATTCACAAATCTTTTGGGAAGGAGGCTATTGATTTTAAGCCCTCAAATTAAGATCCTCTCTGCAATGTGAGAACAATGTTGAGTTAATGTCCTGTCACTTGTAGGAATACATTTTTCAAGAGCTTTCATGGTTAGATTAATACAAAACATGTTTTCATAACAATCTTCATGTGACACAAAAGTAAAATTGAACAGACCATAAAGGGCAGGATGATGAGGTGAAGTCCTGATCCTTTGGGTTTCCTGTTTTTTGGCTGAAAAGTGCCTGCATGGACCACTGTTAGTGTTTGATGATGGAGCCATGCTTGATTTGTATGTACACAATGTTTGCCCCCTGTGAAAGAAATATCGAGTGGCAGAGTTAGCAGCAGGGGCACTGCATTGCACACTGAGAATGTCATATTTCCTTTGAAAGAGACTCACTGAAGGATTCAGGCTGAACAGAAGGGCAGCCCCAATTGAGTTCAGCTCAGCACAAAGAGCTACAGCACAATGGGAAATTCTCCTTTATCAGTAATCCCACTGCATCTCTCCCCAAGCTATTTTCCCTGCTTTCCATGTGAGTGTAAATTTTGCCTTCTCCATTTCCATTGCCATGTTCTGGCATGGCTCCTCCACACAGTTTTTATTCCAATCCAATCCTACCACTAGGGTTTTGTTGGGTTAGGTTCCTGCTGAAGAGAAGCAGCATTTGTCTTTACAGGAAGAAAACCCAAAAAACCAACACCAACTGAGTCTTTCTACTGTCCTGTGAGGAAATAAGCACGGAAAGAAACTTCACCAAAGAGCATGAGCTGAAAACATGAATTTCCATATTTCTGTTTCATGTAAAGCCATTTGAAGAGTTGAAAATTAAAATTACATGTTTTGAACTTATTTGGTTTTAATAAATAATTCTGCTCTCCAGTAACTCCTTAAAATTTATCATTCCTCAATATTTATGTTGTTTATTCCTTACTGGAAACTATAATTGGACCTAAAATTTAATAATGATGTGATCCAAACTGGATTTTT
>NW_026623537.1:840687-855193 GCF_030028575.1 Malurus melanocephalus
TTTTTTTTTTTTTTTTTTTATCTCTTGCCCACGAAGCAAATCCACAAGGAAAAGGGTTTTATTGGAAATGTTGGGTAGAGGAGCTCAGAGTCCGCTAATTCAGAGAATTTATTTAGTGGTGCACTGGAAAGATTTGTCACATGGGAGGATTTGTCCCGTGTGAGATTCCTCAGATAGAGAGGGAGAATCATTGTGACACCTGCACACAGCTCAGTTTATAAAACCCTCCTTTGCTGCTGCTGTTAAAAGGAAGGAGACAAAACTGCATCGCTTCAGCTATGGAGATAGGAACAGGACACCTTCCATTTGGGGTCTGCCAGCCAGGCATCTCAAAAGGATTTTTTCAGCCATCCATGATGGAAACTCAAGTTTGGAGCAAGCTTGGGAACCTTTGCAGTTTCATCAGGACTTCTGCCGGGGAAAAGTGTTYACATGGGCGCTGAACGGGATGGGTTTGTTTTGTCTTTGGAAAGGTCAGAGTAAGAAAGTGAGTCTGCAAAGTTCTGAGCCGCGCTCATTTCCTGCCCGGCCCGTGGTCCCAGGGCCGGCATCYCCGATTAGCTCTGTTTACACACGACATGCATCACTGTCCCCATTAATCTCCAGGAAGCCGCTTCCTCGGTTGAACCGCGGGCTGTTTACAGGCGGCTCTGACATCAGCGCTCATTAGMCAGTGGCGTGTTAATGAGCAGCATCCGCAAGGGCTCACCTCGCACATTCGCAGGCCTTTCCTAAAGGTGCTTTTTGGCGCTGTGGTATTCACAGGAAATGCTGAAGGCGGGAATGTTCTCTAAACCCTGCCCGAAATATCCTGCTGGAGTTCTGCACTACGGGATTTATTTCTGTCTTACAGAAGTCCGGAGGGACTCCTCACATGACAACCTGCTCTTTTTTTTTTTTTAAGAGGGCGATTTTATCAGCCCATGGCAACAGTGCAAACAGCAGCAGTATTGGGCTGAGAGTTTTCTGGTCCTTAGGGGAAAGGTGTGGGACTATGGCTTAGTCATGCCCAGAGGGCTGTGACTCCCAATCCACTGCCAATTAACCATAAAATCAAACTCCCTACAGCRGGCGAGGGAATAAAATCTCTGTTGCATCAGGACTGAGCCTGCTGTCACTGAACCACTGCTGGCTTAATGTCCATCATGTCCTCACTCTGCTTTTGCATTGGATCATCAGGAATGTCTAAGGATGCTGCAGCCCAGGCTGAGCTAGGACAGGCATTGCCAAACCTCCACAGTGAAGAAATGGGGATGCTCTAAAGAGGGTTTGGTATTAAAAGGCAGTTCYGTGGGGTAGACACTACCCCAGGGCTGGGAGGGCACTCAAATGGGTTTTGAAGGCCACACTTGGGTATTTGGGATGAAGTGAGGCAGGGCCTAGGAGCTCAGGTTGTGCTGTGAAGCTGCCTGTGATGGCTGCAGTGATGCATCCTGTGCTCCCCCGGTGTGATTAATACAGCACTGATGCAGAGACACCTCATTCTGCCTGTTTAAAGCACAGCCAGGGGTTCTGCAGTAATATATTTTTCAGCTTACATATTATTATATTTTATTACTTCTTCCTGATGGCACTTTGTTCTTATGTTCTGATTTAGCTGAGGCAAATAGTCCTGGGGTTTACAAAGTAGTGTGGTGGATTTCTCATCAGGGCAGTAAAACAAACTGATACTCAAAAAACTTGAAAATATACTGCTAAATATCTATAGGAATATATAAATATATTATCTGTAACATCTGTCAAAAGAAGACAGCCTCTGAAGATATAAAAGCTACTTGTCACTCTGATTTTTCTCTTCAGTAATTACCCAAAGAAGTTCATCACTAAAATTAGGTAAAACTTAATAATGCCACATCYCATTTCAAAGGGTATGAAATTTTAWGAATGAGAAATTTTCCAGGAATGTTCAGCTGGGTTCTGAGGATTRAAAGCAGCTGTATTCTAAAACGTAAGTCAGGACAGTTTTATTTCCTAGATTATGACAGTTTTGCAGTAATGGTTTTCTTTTCCTAGTGCTTAAACTGTTTGAAAATTTTTGAAGAGGCTGCATCAAGGCAGGGACACTCATGGTCAGTGTCACCACTCACAGTTTCTCTTCCTCTTTGCTAACACCAGAAATTCCAACAAAAGCCTTCTGCTACCAGGCATCAGGGTACCAGCAGCTTTCCCAAACCTGCCATCCAATTTCTTTTTCAGATTTTCAGGGTCCCTCAAGAGGAGCTTGCAGGTTAGCTAACACAGTGACAGGCTGAGGCTGTGAATCTCAGTGARCCTTCAGGGAAGCTGCTGGCACAGCAGAGATAAAGCTTTGCCCCACTTGTGTRTGTGCTGAATTCCAGTCGTGCAAGRAGCCTTATCTGATTCATTCTCMTTGCTGTGCTGGAGCCTGRGTGATCTGGCAGAGATCTGAGATGTTTTGGGATKCAGCAGAAACAATTGAACCCATCCTTCATCCTGCACTCCAGGCAGCAGCATGGATTTTATGAGTTCCTCTCTGTCACCCGTGCAGCTATGACCATGACAAAAGACTTTGCCATTTGGGCACTATCCATTGCTCYAATTTTTCATGCTTTTAGCCTGAGTCATGGCCTGATTATTGTGGGTTTGATGACACATTTCTCAGCTTTTGCACRAGTTGTCCTTGGTGACCTCTGGTTTTCACACCAGACTCTCATCAGGCCCAGTCTGCTGCTCCTGTCTTTCCTCTCCGTGTGTTTTTCTGCCACAGCTGGAACAACTGGAATCACAGAAATAAGTTTTGCAAAGCTCGCCAAAAAATACTTCCTCTAAACAGAGGAAACATGATAGTTGCACTTTCAGTTTGCAACCAGGAAGGGAGCTATTCTGAGTGAGGACAGGTGATCATTTATCAGCTTATGCTGTCAATTTGATAAACATAAACCTGTAACAAGTTTGATATTGCTGCTGTCCCCCCAATCTAACACAAATGTTGCATTTCATCTGTCACCAATCAGCCTAGATTGCCTGAGGACAGAGCCTGTCGGGCTGAAATGTGTCCTTGTGGTTCATATGGAATAATTTCCATTCCAGTTCCCAGTGACCACGAGCCAGTTTCTGTAACTCCTAGAGAAGGGCTGCACACTGCTTGGCTTGGTCCACAAACACCTTTCAGATCCTAATGTAGAGATTGTCACTGAGGCTAAGTATTTTTTTTTTTCACCCTAGAATGGTCTCCAACTGTAAATCTTTTCTTTGAGTGCCAGATTGCAGCCTCATGCTGACAAGGTAGGAACACGCTGCCCAGAGGATGGATATATGGGCACCCAGCGCTTCCAGGGCCAAAATGAGGTGCCTCAGGTGATGCTTGACAGCGGCCACGGCTGTGCCGGTGCTCCCTCTGTTGGAAAGCTTCTGACATGTCCTTTCTCCTTCACGGAAAGGGGACATGAACACCTCTGCCTGGGAATCAACATCCCTCGTKTTCTCTAGCCAAACCCAACAAAGAGGCCCACATTCCTCTGCTGCTGGTTCCTTCCATCCTTCCCACYTCACACTGCTAGGGGGCTTGGTTCAATATGAACAACTTTTCTTAGGGGCTTAAAAAATAATCAGTGCAAGATAAGTAGTCCGATCTTTTGGAAATATTTTTCCCAGGTGCTTCCCTGGTGAAGGGAGTTGGTTGTTTGGGGTTTTCCAGCAAACACAGAGCCTGATTTCCAGCACAGGGCTGAGGTGCAGCCATGGAGGGCATGGGACTGCATTTCCTGCCCATCTCCCTTCTGTTATCACACTCTAATTCTTCTCTGGAGGTGGTTTAGCCACAGCCTGCCCCCTCAGGGTTTGCCCTGAGCTTTAGAGCTCTTTGTGAGCAGGGTCAGACCTGCAGCCAGCAGAAAGAGCAGCTTTGGTACCCCCATGTGTCCGTGACACACCCCAGCAGAACCCTGGAATCCATTACGCTGGAAAAAAACCACCTGTGAGGTCAGTGAGTCCAGCCTCTGACCCAACACCACCCTGCCAACCAGACCATGGCACTGAGTGCCGTCCAGTCTTTCCTCAAACATCTCTAGGGCCAGTGACTCCATCACCTCCCWGGGCAGGCCATTCCAATGTCTAATCACCCTTGCTGTGATGAAATTCCTCCAAATGTCCAACCTGAACATCCCCTGGCGCAGCTTAAGACTGTGCCCCCTGGTCCTATCCCAAACACCAGGAGCAGAGCTGACCCCACCTGGCTCCAGCCTCCTTTCAGAGCTCTGAGGTACCTGCACTTTTGCTGTCTAGCTCACACCAGCTCATCCCAGACACCACATGCCACAATGTGAAGTTCCTTGTCAGCTGCCTGGGGGGACACAAAAGGCTTGGCCCTGGTGACACTGCAAGCTCAGACCATCAACTCTCAGTTTAATTATCATCAGTATCAGAGAACCCTCCTGAGAGTGACGTGGGTGCTCTTATTGCCTGCTCGCTGCTGGTGATCTCCAGAATCCAGAGCTCAGTGATCACACACCGGTTTCCTGGTCACCCTGTTCCAGTGACAGACCCATCAATAACACATCCCCACTTGTGTTGATGGCACAGGCCCTAATTATTTCTGTTTCTGCTGCTTTTGTGGCAGGGCTGTGGTGACGTGGCCAAAACCACAACTCTTCTCTTGATATTTGCACCTGGAGTCATTATCCGGCAGCTGAGTGCGTGCAGGAGCCCGCGTAATCTCAGCTCTAAAAAAAAAGGTGGGTGGGGAGCTGTGGTCCCTTTCTGGCTTCTGAAGGATCATCTGGCACTGCTCTGCCTCAGTGTTGGGCTCATTTAGCTGGGGTGATGCTTATCTGGGCAGAAATGAGAACAGGGAACCCCATGGAGCCCTTGGGGCAGAGCCGGGCAGGCACTTCAAAGCCAAACCCCAAAGCCTGTCCCAGTCCAGGGAAAGCCTCCAGTGCACAAGTGAGCCTCTCCGAGGTCTCATCCAGGCTGCTGTGAAACGTGCTTCTCTTCAGGCACAGTATTTATCTGCACTTTCTGCTCATCATCACTTGAGGGCAGTTAAGCTCATGACWGGCCTTGCTCTAGCAGAGCAGGATTCAATCAAATTTTAGCATTTGAGCTGTTAAATTATACAAAACCCGGTGAAACCGAGGGAAAAAATCATTGCTTTGGGGCTGACTGCATCCAGATTGTGCCAGGGAAAATGTAGTTGTTAATCAGAATCTTCCTGGGTGGGAGAGGATGCTCTCCCTTTGCTTGAACACCACCTGCTTCAGCAGATTGGCTGGTGCCTCCTAAAATCGTAAATGTTACATGGGAAATTACCCTTCAGTACTTCTTGACACAGTCTGGCCTGTGCAAGGATAAAATTCTTGGACAGAAGTTGCTGGCAAACCACTTTAGTCATTTGAAAAACCCTGTGGTCCAGTGGCCAGTGTTCAGTGTGTGACTGCAGCTGAATGCCACAGCAGTGCCAGGAGGCTGAGCRAGCCCAGCCAAAATTAGTGCCTGGAGAGGATGGGAATTTCTTATCTCTGGTGCCCAGCCTGAGTGACTGAGTGGCTCAGTGGACACTGTGTGGGGTGTGGGGTGGCACCAGAAATGAGCACCAGGGCTCTCCAGAAGGAGGGATGCAGGGTCCAGGAGGGAAGGCCAAGGTGTGTATAGGCTGTGAGCCCTCAAATCCCAGCGTGGTGAGCACCAGCCTGAAGCAAAGCCATGCTCAGTGGTGCCCATCTGCCCTGCAGCTGGCACACAGCTGCCTCCTTGCTGTGCTGCTGGCAGCCCTGCCAGTCCCTGTGCCATGCCTTCCCCTTGGAATTTTCTCCTGARTTCTTCCTCTCCCAGCATGAGCAGCTGTGAGCTTTGGGAACAGAGGTGTGGGTGATGGACACACAGAGCTCCTCACCCTTGCCTTAGTGACAAACATGGGGAAGAAGTGTCAGGTGAAGTGGTGCAGTGTRTTCTGAACTGATACTGAAAGAATGAGCAATGCTGCTGTGGCCTTGCAGAGCTCTGAGCTGGCTAATTAGTGATGGCATGGCTAATTGGACAAGGCTAGGCGTGGTACAGCTATTCTGCTCATTCATACAGGGAAGAAGCCTTCTTGACTGAAGTTAAATTGTCTCTAGGATCTCCCTAACATTCCTGGTTGGAGTTCTCTTTTGGTGGGACCAGATGGCACCTGATCCATGGAAAAAATACAGGATGCCCTTTCTCCCCTTATTTTGTGTGAGTGTTGGACTAGACAGGCTCTGACTCCCTTCCAGCCTCGGTCACACTGCGAGCYTCAACTCTCCAAAGGACTTGAGAGTGTTCCCCAAAATAAACAAACAAGCCAGCAAACTGCCCCTGGTGAACCAGAAAAGAGATCCACAATCAGCACCAATCCCACTGATCTTTGCCTCAGCCCAGCACAGCAACTAAAGAGCTGCAGCTCGGACTCTCCATCAGCTGCAGGTCCATGGTTTGGCAGGGAATGTGCATGGCTCTGCCATGGTGCCACAGGTGCTGCTGCTTTGCTGAGTCTGGGCAGAGCCTGGTGTTCCAGGRAGCAGCTGTTGAACAGAAATCATGGGCAGTCACTAAAAGCAGGATCAAATAAATCCTCCACTAGATCAGCTGTGCTGCTGCAGGCAGGGCTGCCCTGTGCACACCAGCAGTGGGCAGTCAAAGTCCATCCCAGTGTCCACCCAGTGTCCGGGGTGGAGAGGTGTCCCCACCGCCAGGAGAAGGCAGTTTTGCCCTGTATTAGGAGCTGGATTTCTCCTTGGTTTTAGCACTGCCCTGGAAATCAGCACCTGACACGAGTCTGCTGGCCAGGCAGGAGCTGGGAAGAAGATTTCAATGTAAGAAATAAGGTAAAGCAGCTTTGCTTTCTTTTCTGAGACAAATGAGGTAATTTCTTCCCTCCATGTCACAGTCCCAGGCTCTTGTATTTTTCATGCTTCATTAAAAGTGTTTGTAATTATATGAGCGGCTTCAGAGGCCAATTAAGCCTTCATTTGGAGGCTGCTCTGGGTGCTGGAAGCCCTCCATTAGCCTGGGCTTCTGCCAGGGAAAAACACCACACAGTCTTTAACAACTGTACCAGCCCCTATCTGCTTAATGTTGATTTTCCTMTTAAGTTCAGCTAATACTTTTCTAATTGTGTGAGCTGGGCCCCAAGCCAGGCCCGCTGACTTTTGCCAGCTGCTTTCAAGRCTGAATCAGAGATGAGCAAAGCCCTCCCGAATGCTCCCCTGTGCACGTGTCCAAACAGTGGCTGTGCTCCCAAAAAAGCGACCCAGGCTTTGATTTGTGCCCCCAAGGACAAGCCCCATCCATGAGGAGCTGTGGGTGCCAGAGACCATCCTCACCAGGGCTCCAGGAGCCTGGCATGGCATAAAAAGGATGCCCTGGAACCAAAGGCCAGCTCGATGCAGTTCTCGATGAGCCACAGAGCAGGAATGGGCTCTCCGAGGCAGGTGATGCAGAAGAATCACCCAAGAGGGAATATTTATAAATAGGAGGATATTCACAGCTCCTCCACAGYGTGGGAAGGAAGATGCTGACGCCGTGGTGGGGTAAGGAGATTWCAGGAGGAGCTCAGGGATGCCTTTCACCTGCTGAGAATCTGCTGCTCACGAGAAGGTGGTGGGGTAACAAACCTGACCCAARCCCTTCTATGGTTGTGTGAAACTTAAGCAAATGTATAAACTCATTGCTGACTAGCAAAGAACCTAAGCAAATCTGATTTTATTTAATAATTGAATTGCTTTCTTGAATTAAAGTTGGCCAGGCAATTAAATAATTTCATTTAAAAAATCTTATTTAATTCCAGTTAGCTCTGATTAATGGCTATTCCTTCGAATCAAAATATCAATAAGATAGAAAGAACTAGCTTGGGATTTTTCATTCTAGCAACATTACTGTCTTTTCACTTTTAAACCCTTGCAGCTCTAATACAATTATCATGTGTCAGGTAAGTTTTAATGCCCTTATTACATCCTAACACTGACAAATGCAAGGGACTCTGAGCTTGTGTTTGGAGCTGATTTGCTCCTGCAAAGCCCCTTGTCTGAAGCCCCTGTGGGCCTGTGTGACAACACCTGGTGCTGGCCAGGACCTGGGGTGACAGCAGAGCCACAGGACTCCCACATGCTCGGACTGTGCAGCTCTTTTAGAGTATTTGTTTTTCAAGAGTTTATTCCTCTACTAAGGCAGGATTAAGATTTACAAGTTTGAAATAGGAAACAAAGCCTGGAAGCCAAAATCATATTTCTTTTGTTTAACATACAAAATAAAATCTAAAAAGCTGCCATACAACAGGTTCAAAACCAAATTCATCTCGAAATTTCTGACAGCAAAACGTGGCTCCTGTGCAAGGTGTTTGGTACACAGARAGGGAAGTTCAGAGAGCTTGTAATTCACTGCAGCACAGCAAAAGTCATTATTGTAGATGGTTTCCTGGTAGCATAAAGGAGCAGGAGGGAGCCAGGGCTGTTTCAGAGCAAAGTTGAAAACRCTAATTGACTTTTACTCACTGGGATAGAAGATGTAGCATGACAAATGGCTTTGTGGTTTGAATCATTAAAGGGTGAGGGGAGAGCTGCTGGCTAATGGGGCTGTAGTGGGCTGAAATGGCCGTGTTAGGATTGCAGGGAGCAATTTGCAAGATGGGCTCATAAAGCTCAGCAGGACCCTGGCTGGCACCRCTGGCCAGGCAGGGAGAGAGGCTGGCAAGGGTCAGGGAGAAGGGACAGGCCAGCATGGAGAGGTGCCTTCTCCCTACAGCACGGGAATACGTTTCTTTGCTGAAACAACAAGGTACAAGTCCAGTGCTCTTTATTTCACATCACACACATCAGGGTTTATCCGAGCTCTTGGGAGAAGTGAGCTCAGAAATAATCCAAGGGTCAGTTTTCTAACATTAGGCTGGAATTGTCTTTATTTACTTTTACAAACTTGGCCAAAGCTCAAGGCTCTCTAATGCTATGTATTCTTCAGTAAACACAATTAACTGGAAACTCAGAAACACTGATATCATCTCTTCCCTTGGGACTGGTCACTGTGAACTGCAGTGTCCAGCCACAAAATCAACTTCCTTTACCCCCGGGGTTGCAGAGTAGGTGGAAATCCATTWAGCAAAATAAAATAAAATAAAATAAAATGGAACCATGTTGATGATGCAGCCTAGCTTGGCATTTGATGGTGGTCAAAGGGTAACAAAGCCTGGGAAGGGTGGGGAGGTGAGGATTGAACAGAAGCAGTGGGTCCCTGCCATTCAGCAGGAGCTGGGRGTTTGTCCCTGAGGCAGCCAGGTGGGATGGTTGGGAGCAGGACATGCTGTGCACCCAATGCTCAACCACAGATCTCACATACGGAGATCAAAGGTAGACTTTAAACCCCTGTTTTACCATCTCCCCATAAACCCTSTCTGAAGGAATGTGGAAAGGCCATYTAGAGCCTCTCCAAGGTCTGAGGCACAGGCAGATAAATGATATTTTTAGTGGGAGCTTTTCAAATTGGTGTTATAAGCCCTTCCCCAGGTGATCCAGTCTTGAACTTCATGATCTTRCAGCTGGAAAAATCTTGTCTGCTGCCTAATCTAATCCTTACTTGCTGTAATTGAGGACAAACATTTCTTGTCCTTACCCAGCATGGACACAGGAGCAGTTTATCATCTTCCTCACTGCAGCTGCAGCCTTTTATGGCTGTGACATTTAGGTACTTCATGTATCATTRCCCTGCGTCCCTTTGGTCTGCAGAACTTCTAGATTGAGCAAACTCTCATTCTTCCTTCTTACCTTATAGGTCTGCAGTCTGGACCCTTTCCAGTTGGTCTGCAGCCTCCTTGGAGAGCAGTCCTCATCTTCCAGSCTCTTACTGAAGGTCTGAAGGAGACAGAGCACAAGGATTATCCCACATGWAGGTGTGTAAGGTATTTGTAACAGTAAAACTAAGGTTGAAGTGAAGCCTGAATTGCCATGTGTGTAAACAGTGGGGGAAAAACAACAGGATGAGGATTGAAAGAATGACCTGAACTGATAAGGCAGAGCACTGCTCCCAGAACTGKGTTTCCAGGATGCCATTCCTGGCTGTAAAACTGAAGAATGTGTTGATGGCATGACCAAAACACCTGCACTGCAACCAAGTCACAGCGCAGACAACGTCCCCCTGTCACAGGGCCCCACATCCTGCCTGGAGAATGGCACGGAGGGTGCAGCAATTCACATTCCACTGCTGCTCCTGATGGAAACAAACATGTCCACACTTGAAGCAGATAGATCTGAACGGTTTGGCCTGTGCTGCTGGTGACAGAAGGGGCCCTGGTCTGCACACTGTCCTGTATTCTGGCAGCATGGTCCCAGTCTGGTGCCTTTTACCTCCTGGGAAAAGATTTTTTCTGCTCAGCCATGTAGTTGATTGAAAGSTTCTGTGTCCCATCCATTCATCCTGCACTGTCCTTCAGCAGCCTGTTTGTGTGCACATGACCTCTGCTCTCCCTCCTGTACCCTGTACAGGATCCTGTTCTAATTCTCTGTGCTTTTCCTCTTGGCCAGTCCATAGTTACACTGCCTCTAAGCTCTGTACATGCCAGGTTCWGTACTACCCTTCCATGGCTGAATATTTGGGGATTCTGGGCTGGTTAGGAAGGGTAAGAGTGTCCCCACACAAGCCCCTTGGAGGTTTGATGTGATGTACTCGCTGCTAAACAAAGTATTCACCTGGCTGAATCGCAAAACCTGGGTAATTAGGTCAGTTGGAGTGGAGGTTGGTTGAGAAGGTCATGTTTCTGCACCAGTGCTGAAASAGGTTCACTGAAAATACATTAGCAGCTGCAGAACACAGAATAGCTGGATAAAAAGTAGATGGAGTCTTGGCTAGGAGTAATTTCCTTATCCTTATTATAATAATACCTGAATTTGGGGTTCAGGGTCTGTTACTGTCTCATGTGATACCGAGCAGACGTTGTTAGGCTGAATTATTTGCTGGAAGACTCTGTTGGTCTAGGGCTGAGGGCAGCATGTCCTGCCCTTGCCCTCTTATGAGCAACTCCAGTCAATCCATGAAAGGGAAATTGAAGTGGGCAAAAAAAGTCCTGCTTTTAGAGCTGTCCCCATTCCCCTTCCTGYATGTACTGCACATTACCTTGAGTGACTCACACAGAACAAAGACAAGCAGGATTTTAGGGGTAATTTCTTCAAAATTTGAGCCCACTTTGGTCTCTRCTGCTGACAGAGTCCAGCCTGCCTCCTGTATGCACTGATGGGGCTTGGACCAAGTTTGGATAACCTGGAGAATTTAAAAAGCGCAGTGGGGTTCAGCCTTTATTATCCAGGAGCTGTAAGTAAAGGCAATCCACAGCTGGATGCAGGAAAATGAGAAAACCAAAAGCAAAGCCACTCTTGTCAGCAGCAGGTTTCATGCAGCAGAATAACTTTGAAGCTCAGCAGGATCAGAGTGATGAACCTTGAACATGAAAATACCCAATGTGGGGGTCATCTGTTGTCAGGGCCTCCCAGCAGGAGCATGGTGATGGGGGTGCAGCTGGCAAGACAGCTGGCCTCTGCCCGTCCTGTGCCTTCTTCACACCTCATGGATCAGAGTCTGCCTCAAGGAGTGCTCCTGAACCCTCAAAGAGAAAAGTTGAGCACAGTTTTTGCATGGCACAGAGAGTACCCTGGCCCTTCCTGGGAAGCTGCAGAAGAACAGCTCTGCAGACAGAGGAAAGCACGCCCAGGATGGTGYCTGATCTGCCCAGGATCTGAGCAGCAGCCATTAGCAGGAAAACCAGGCGGCTCCGGGGCTTGTTTTGATTTCTGCTCCATCCTTGCAGTCTAACACACTTAGCACACATCAGGGAGCAAGGAGACGCTCTGTTCTCATATCTTCCAAAGTCAATCAGTTGCATAATGTGAAACACAGAGGCAGCAGGAACGTGATCAAGTGCAGGGAAGGGACACATCAAGCACTTTATTGTGGCTCTGGGAGGGGTGAGCCAGGCCCYTCTCTGCTCAACTTATCTTTTCCAAACTGCCTTTTGAGCCTGTTTTGCATCAGCTGCCTGTCACTCCAAACGCAGCTCGTATTTCAAGGTAGCTTCCCCGGAGCCCTCGTCTGTTAGAACAGGAGGGGTGAGCTCCCCCTGAAGCCTCGGGGATATTCGCAGAGTTTAAATGAGCCACTTCCTCTGCATTGTTCTCTCAGCGGGGCAGGGATTGCTCAGGGCTGTGGGGAGAGCCAGCATGTGTGTGAGACAGGTGAGAGACAGTGCCAGGGCAGGGGGGCACCTTGTTCAAAGGGCTCAACCAGGCAGGAAAACGGCTTTTTTCTTAAGATAGGGCTTAAACTCAGCTCCTGCAGCTTTTGACAGGTGTCTAGGCAGCTAATTTGGTGAGGTGCGAGTATATTTTTTTTTCTCTGTGTGTGTCTCCTCCTGGAGCCAGGTGTGCCTGCATCTGAAGGGGTGGGAGCACCAGGGATGGGGTATCAGTGCAGCCTGAGCTCTTGGCTGTTCCCCCTCTTGAGCCTTCTGCTTGACTCTCGTCAAAAGCTGAAAGATTTTACAGATCCGTGGTGCTTATTGGGGGATCGAGCTGCAGATGCAGAAGGGACAGACCCCTCTGCCCGTGGCAGAAATTGCAGCACGCTGAAGGTGAGCTCAAAAAAAAAGCCAGGGAGAAAGAGAAAATGGCAGCTGCCCAGCCTGCTCTGTGCCAGGGAAAGGTTTGATGTGATGGCTTACCAGATGCTCTGCACACCTGCTGGCAGCTCAGCCCCACACATTTTGGGTGAAAGAAGCAGAGTTAAAGATGAGCTGCAGCAAGGTGTGTTGAAGGAAGAGGGGGCAAAAAGAAATCACTCGAATATGAAGCCTCCCAGGCATCTRCCACCGTCACAGGCAATTTGCTTCTTTGACTAACAAACAGCAAGAGCATTTGCTGTTCAAAGCATGTCTGGGAGCTGTGGGAGTGTATAATGACAGTKAGGGGCTTCTGGGTTTTCTTGCTCCATTTTGAAATTCATCTCTCATCCTCGTTATGTTGGCACTATTTTTAGCTGCTCTTACTCAGAATGTGAGCGCTTCTCCACGATGCAGCTCCAGCACAAGACACCAGCAAAGACGGTTGGGTGTTGCCGAGCTGAAGAATCATTCTGGAGCCCGTGTGTGGACTCCTAGAGATCCTACAGCACTGTCCTACTGGGGTGCTGCTCTCARCTGGCTGTGACCTCCCTTGCAGGTCAGCAAGGCCATTCAGCACATGCACAAGCTCCCTGAGTGTCCCTGGAGTCCCTTGGCTGCTGGACAGCGTTCCCAAGGATTATCCCAKCCAGATGCTGTGGGAAGTGTCCCGCTCTTTCCCATGGCTCCTCTCTGGGGCCTCTCCTCCCAGAGCTTCCTGCCCCTTCTGCACATCACTGGCCATCCTTTCCCTTTCCTGCTCTCACGACTCCAGCCTTTCCCATCCCTGGCCAGCRTGGCTCCAWCCTATTTCCCAGCCTGGCCCTCCCRCCACAGGCACCCCATGGCACSRGTGCTAACAGGGCAGGGAGGAACACAGCTGGTGTCTGGTGGCAGCAAAGGGGTAGGAATGTGCCAGGGAGCAGAGGTGAATCGCAGCACAGTGGGGTCATGGCGTGGGGCTGTCTCATGACAGAACTGCCCAGGCAGGAATTGCTGGCTGATGGGACACCAGGCATGTTTTTAGGGTCAGCTAGTGCTCTGTGTATCAAACCAGGGTCTGAGTGTGGCAATCTTTTCCAGGTGGGACAAAACCATTAGGCTGAGTGACAGTCTCATGTYAGATTTTGGTGGGTGAGGTTTGGGTGGACTGCCTGGGACTGCAGCATGATTTCACAGAATGGGGAAACGCAATTTGTCACAAACTGCAATTTCTTATGATGGACAAATAAGAAAAATGCTCTGTACTTTGGAATAGAAAACYCTTTGTGCCTGATGGCAGTCAAATTATACCATGATTATACTGCTACTCCTTTCAGTGTGGTGCAYGTCTTTAGAGCTGGCTTGTCTCCCCATGATCAGCGACAGTGCTCTGATGCTGAATGTACTTGATCTGAGAAAATCCAGGTCCATAAAGTACCTTGCGGCTCCATCTCTGAGATTATCCAACGGACCATCTCCTTTGTTTTTTTTTTTTTTTCATTATATCCTTGGGACCACAAGTGCTCTGTGGATGACAGTTTAGGATTGCTGCAGCAGGTGTTGGTCAGACTCTTGTGTGATCCAGGTGATCCTGTGTTAGATTAGCCAGCTATGGATACTGAAGCCTTGATTCAAAACACGTGTAGAAGCCCGTATTTTTCCCTTTTCTGTTAAAACGTATTTCTGTCTGAAACACCAAAGCATGARTGTGCCTCGGGAGAGCAGCTTACCGGAGGCTCACCTGCTGGGCCMGTAATTGCAGTCTTTAGCATCCAGCCTGCATTTGGAGCACCAGAAGGACTGGTTTCAGAAGAGACACTAAAATCTCAGCCACTTGCATCCTACTGAAAAGTACAGAAGGATAAAATGTAGCAACGTGAAGCAGTTCCTTAAAAAAAAAAAAAAAAAAAA